>NC_074725.1:9026010-9236010 GCF_947242115.1 Biomphalaria glabrata
TCCGCAGTTTCTAAGTGCGTCAAAGTCTAGAGAAGATTATATTCTAGGGCAGTGGTTCCCAAAATGTTTTTCTTTGCGGAACGCTTCAAACATTCTGAGTATTAAGCGGGACACTGCTTTTTTTTTTGTTTTTTGGAGAGGTTATTTCACGTGGTCTTCCGGTTAATTCTTCTCCAGTAGCTCGTGGAATACCTATTCAGTTCTCGTGGAACACTTAAGTTTCTCGGAACAAAGTTTGGGAAACACTGTTACAGGAAAATGATAACAAGCAAAATATTAAAAAATTCATTCTAAAAAAAAAAAAAAACAACAACAACAAAAAAAGCTTATCTAAAGGGAAGAACTCCGAACTTACAACTATATCGCTTAATAATGTTGAAGTTATTTCGATTACTCGATATCAAACAAAATAATTAATTACCAATAATGAATTGACTAATTGGTTCATTTTTAAATTGATTCATGTTTCGTTATGTACAATAAATAATGGCTTTTTTTTATTTGATCGGAGAATGGGTGTGGAGGAATAGTTGTGAATACTGAATGATTGATTTCCCTTGTTTGTATCAAACAATATAATTAATTACCAGCAATTAACACACTATTTTAATATTTTTTTGTTTGCTATTGATTCATGTCTTGTCTATGCCAATGAATAATTGTGCAAAATTTCAACTTGATCCTAGATTGGGTGTGGGAGAAATAACGTATACAAAATTTTTACCAGACAGACAGACAGACAGAGTGAGTTGATAGAAGATTTGTAATAAAAAATGTGCTCACTATTTCTGAAGGGTATGGTATTGAAATTTAATGATTTATCTCCCCTCATATATAGGAAAGGCCCATCAGCGAAATGGCATATAAAGCGAACACCTCCCCGTAATGTTTAACCATTCTTATTTATTTCAAAAGTAACTGCAGAACTAATAGAATGGTATAACAAAGACTCCATTTTTCTACATTTCCCACATATTCACTTTCGTTTTCCCTCATAAAATAAAGCATAGCTGAAGGTCAAAGTTGACATGTATGGAAATTTCATTCTCAAAACGTTTCCGGATAAACGAGAATAGGTCCGAACTTAAGGCGATTTTAAAGCACCAATGGACATCGGCCGAAAAAAAATTGCATATTGTACTTCTAAATAGATGTGGAAATAGTTAGCTATAATAGCTAAGGCTATTAATTCCGTTGAAAAATATATATTATGGGGTGTTCGCTCAAAATTACCTTTTTAACTGAAAACCTATTCAGCGAAAGCCCCTATAATAAGCTTAAAAGGCCATTTAATGATAACTTAGTGACTGATTTAATCTGTTTTTCTTTTTGTCTTATCTATTGTTATTGTTTGTAAACTGAAATATTAAAATAATAGGCATACTTTTAACCTTAACCCATGTCTTCAATTTCGAAGATTAAGGATGAGTGCATCACTACGTGTTTCACATGACTACGCCCAGTTACGACCAGCATATTTTCCCGCATTTTCTTTCCGTCTAAAATGTTTGACTCGCAGCTCTCCAACAGTCTCTCAGAGGTCATATGCTGGCAGTTACTTTCCTCTGTGCCAGTGAGGGTGAAATGACGCTTCAGTTGATCTTAACAGCGCTTAGGCCTATACGGCTTATACCGGGGGGTATGAGGGGGGGGACCTCTGTTTTGCCTTTTTTTAACTAGCTGGTTAACCTCTTGATTAATGATATTAATATGTGTATAAATGTTTAAAAGAAGTGCAGAATTCATTTTCATAGGGTTCCCCCACCATTCTGAGATTAGGATTTCGGGAGATTTCCAAGAGTTTTCCAGGAGAAAATATTCAATTTCAGGATGGGAAAAAACGCGAACTATATATTTAGTAATAAATATAAGAATTACCATATACTATAGGCTACATGTATAAAATTACAAGATCTCTCCTGAGCCTTTCGTCTCCATGCCCGAAACCCAAGCTGTTGTAGATCTGTCTCCGTACATCATTAATCCATCGCATTCGGGATCTGCCTTTGGGTCAATCAGCGTATGTGTGTGTGTGTGTGGGGGGGGGGAGATCGAGCTGATGGTGATTAAGTGCACTGAACATAAGTTCTTTAAAAAAAAATAGTTGCAGTAACGAGAGTTTATGAAATGGAGAGTAGTACGACGTGGACTAGCCTATAGGAAGGTGGCGATATAGAATTTTGTAGTTTCTTTCTTTCTTTAAAAAAAAAATTGATCGCAAGTTTCGTAGGCTATATATAGACATCAGTTACAAGCAGAGAAAGATGTGGAGCACAAGAAAAGTGAAAACAAATTTAGGCCTATTGCCACAAGGAGAACAATAGTTATACTGCTTCATGGAAGAAGTTAGATGATAGAACTAATTGAAGCATAATTTCCTATATTTTAACATGCTATTTCGCTATTTTTTACGGCCTTTCGCTCATTATGACTCCCGCGAAAATTGCGTTCGCTGATTAGGTCAGACCCCTACCGCAAGTTGACTTGAATTATAAAATTAATAGCTGATATGGAAAAAAGAGTCAAATTTAGTTTCATCGCCCAATAGCTGAGGAGTCCGCAGATGTTTTCATTTTTTAAATTAGTTTAACCATTGCGGAGTTATAAATTCTAAACTAAAAACTGGCACAAAAGCGTTCGCTGTTGGTCCTTTCCCATATATATATTTATTTTTTAATAGACTGCACTTGATCACCAATACAATCATTTTAAATTTCATTTCTGGAATACGATTCGACTAAAAACTAGGAGAAGGAAACGATTCTATTTTTTGTCGATATCTGTACGTATATTAAAAAAAAAAGAATTATCCTAAAAGTCTTAGAAAACATTTTTAAAAAAATACTGATTAAATGTACGATTGTATTTTTCAACTTTCTTTATCTATTTTTTGTTTTCTAAGACTTTCTCCCATAAAACTTTTTAAATAGTCAATTAGCAGAAACGAAAATTTTCCGAAAATTTCAGACTATGAAAAATTCATAAACGCGACACCATCAACGTAGGTAATGAGTGTATTAATAATACGAAAACATTAATTTCAAATTCATATATCTTTTCTTAATCTAAATAAGAAGCTCAAACTACATAACTTGAAAAATGTAAAATACATCTACATATGAATACAAAAAAATCAATATTTGTTACATAACTGGGACAATAAATATAAAAAAAAAAAGAAAGCGGAAATCACGTGTTCTGTATGGACAGGATTGTTGGATCCTCTCTCCTTCATTTTATTACGTCACATTCTCATTCTGCTGATTCTCGGTACAAATCTAATCACCGATAGGGAGCATTCTGTGAGACAGTCTTCAGTACAAGATCTGAGCTGAGAAAAAGTTCTGGATGCTTTCGGTCGGTCAGGATTTTATTTAAAGTTTAAGCTATATTTATAAGAGGCATTATATCCGATTACATTCCTGTATGTATAAACTGAGCACAAACACACTAATCAACGAACAATGAAATAAATATAACATGATTCATTGATTTATTATTTTTAGAGAAAGAGAATTTTAACTTTTACGATAGTATGTTTGTAATATGTCATAATGTATACAATATTTATTGTAGGCAATCAACAAAGCATAGATATTTGTATTTACCAAAACGTTTAATAGTAAGTTGAAACAAAGAAAAGAAAAGAGTAAAAAAAAGAGTATAAAATAGTGAGGTCTATCTATCTATCTATCTATCTATCTATCTATCTATCCATCCATCCATCCATCCATCCATTCATCCATCCATCCATCCATCTATCTATCTATCTATCTATCTATCTATCTATCTATCTATCTATCTATCTATCTATCTATCTATCTATCTATCTATCTATCTATCTATCTATCTGTTTATCTATCTGTCTGTCTGTCTGTCTATCTATCTATCTTTCTTTCTCTCTCTTTCTGTATTCTCATTATACATTAGAATACCTTACTAATACCTTACTTATTCTTTGCTTATTCTTTAATTAACCTTATACTTTTTTTTTATTATTATGATTTTCTTATACTCTACTTTTACACGAATGGACGTATTTAGACATACTGACAATAGGACTAGAACAACTTACAGGCATTGACCTATTGATAGATTGACATATTGACATTGACATATGAATATCGTAACATAACAGCATCAGTTGAATAGTCATCAGTTCTTGGAAGACACCAGGTTACATAGTAAAAGACCCCAAACTCTTTGGAAAAAAAAACAACAAGAAAATAAAAGCATGTCTGCTTTTTTTTTCAGCCCCGTTATTGTGTTTGTGTTGTCTGTCTGTTACATTTATCTCTCAATAACGAAAGCTGCCACTGAAAATCCAATAACAACGTTTTTAAGAAAAGATTTTATTAAAAATACTAAATAAAATTTGACTAAATGTTTAGACTAAAAAGTATAAAAATTGTAAGAATATTTACTCATTTCTCCCCTGCATGACAGACATTCGTGCTTTAGGTTTTGTAAAAAAAAAAATAATAATAAAATCTTGGCATTGATTTATTTAGGGAAAATGTGTCGTCATTTTAGATTAGATTAGAGAGAGAAAGAGTGAGAGAGAGAGAGAGAGAGAAGAAGAGAGAGTGTGTGTGTGTGTGTGTGTGTAAGAGAGAGAGAATGTCAATATTTCAGCCCTGTTTGTCTAAATGTTTCAATAAAGATGGCCCATGTGACGCTATGTTTTCCCTTTAAGAGAAAGAAGAAAAAAAAAACTGTCTCCCGTGTCAACATAAAAATCCATATCATCTGAGAATGTTGACCACTTTCTGTGGCGTTTGAGACAACCTGATTTTATTATTTGATACGCACTGATTATAATTTGACACAAACTGATAATCTTTTGACACATTATAATCATCCTGTAACACAGATAGATTAGCATTTGACACACACTTTTAATCACTTATAATCACACGCATATTTTCCTTTCTATTTGAAAGCTAATTAGCCTTACGGCTGAGGCACTCTCTCTTTTTTTTTATAAAGTTAGTAGATAAAAACATTTTGTAATTATATGGATAAGTAAAGGTTTTGTACGATAATGCTTAATTACGAGATCTCTAAATAAGTTCCCCATCACTTAGATACCCTCCCCCCTCCACGCGCCATTCGGCGCATTGTGCGGCAGGCTGCCTCTACAAAGATTTGTCAATGACAATGTATGAAGCCTCTTCCCACCTGGGGACCACTGCTCTGATAACTTCCCTCAGGGATAACTTAATTAAGTTGGTTATTTTAATACACAAATGTGTTCAGTGGCTAAGGTGTAGGTCTAAAAAATGTAGTTGGGGTCTGATTCTTATGAAGAAGTAAACATTCTACAGCCGTATTTGTAAAGCTATGTAATTTTGAGACCGTCCAATTAGTAGCGCAGTAAGACGAATAGCCGGGAAGAATTTGTAACACGATGTTATGTGTAGCTGGGGACATCATATTTGTAACACAGTGTGATGTGTAGATTGAGCCAATATATCTGTCGCACAGTGTGATGTGTAGCTTCATCCATTATATCTGTAGCACAGTAAGATGTGTAGCTGGCTGAGCCATTTTATCTGTAGCACAGTAAGATGTGTAGCTTCATCCATTTTATCTGTAGCACATTAAGATGAGTAGCTGGAGACATCATATTTGTAGCAAAGTAATCTTTGTAGAATCTTTGTAGCATCATATCTGTAACATAGATTTAAATTGTAGTTATGTTCACTAGTATTTTCTTTAGCGCTACTCTTAAAATCTTAAAATCACTGCACATGTACTTTGTATGTAAATTTTGATATACTTCCGAATTCATTAGTAATAATTTTTAAAATATACATGTTTTTTTCTCTTTTATTATTATTATTTTTTTTGGAAACACTAATTGCGTGTGTAACAAAATACAAAAAGAAAAATTATCATAAAAATTATTTGAAACAATATTTTCTTGGTAGTGCGTTGGTCGAAGATGGATCCATTATTTTCGGATCTACCTCAATCCATTCTTAGCTGTGAAAATATTATCCATCCACAGCAGTTAAAGCTAAACCCAGAAAGAACGACGTCGACTAGACTAGTACAACTTGGCCTTGGCTGAGACAGCCAGATTTCTTATTTGGCAGTTTTTTTCCGCTTTCTTTTTATTTAATTATTTTTTTCGATTTTTTTTTGTCTGCGGTTTTCAAACAACGAAAGACAAAAATGTGTTCCTAGTGATTTCTATTATTATTATTTTTTTAAATTGAGTCTCTGCAAGAATAACGCGTCAAAAAATAAAAGCACTTTAATCGCGTAAATTCGATTTTTAAATAACCGGAAGTTAGCGATTAGCATATTACGTCAACTTCGCAGCAAATTGATAATGTCAAGGCCACTCGATGCGAGGGAAAGTCGAAAGAAAAGTCAAGTGTATTGGAGATTTCAATATTTAATTGTAGGAAGTCAGTGAGTCTGTGTGTGCGAGTGTCTGTGTGTGTGTGTGTGTGTGCTTTTTTAGTTGTGTGTATGTCTGTTGTCATGTGTATTTCTGTGTGTTTGTGTGAGAATATGGGTATGTCTTGTTCTGTGTATGGTGTTTGCGTGTCTATATACAAGTGCTCCTAGATTATTTTTTAAAAATCTATCCCAGTTTTACGAATATGGAAAGGTCAAGGTAACACTCTTTGATAGCCAGCCTACATTTTACACGACAAGAAAAACAAGTCAAATTTAAAGAATACTCTTTACAATACCTCTATCCAATCTGTAACCTAGTGAATACCTGGGTGGAAACTTGTGGGTGGGTGAACACGATTCTCGAAAACGGCTCTAACGGTTTTCCTAGAAATTTGTCAATTGCTGTATATTGTTTGGAAAAGAATATTTCTAGCTCGTTGACCTCACTGGGAAAACTCTAGTTTGACCGTTTAAACAAAAATCTCTCTCTCTGTCACCCCGAAAGTTACGTGTGGTAACTCTAGTCCAACTTGCAGAAATAAAAGAGTGATCTTTCCTTGACTTCTTGGTGTCTAAACTGTTGAGCCATGAAGAGAATTATATATATATATATATATATATATATATATATATATATATATATATATATATATATATGTGTGTGTGTGTGTGTGTGTGTGTGTGTGTGTGTGTGTGTGTGTGTGTGTGTGTGTGTGTGTGTGTGCTTGTTGATCCGTTTTCAAAAAGACGTCAAGAACCTATTTTTTTTTTATAATTTTTTAGGCTCATTACGACCTCAGCAGTTTGAACTGGCCACTAAGTAATGCATTCAACATTTTATTCAAATCATTATTAATGTCCATTAAAACCAGAATAGGTTTTCCAACTTTAAAACAAAAGGCTCAGATTTTAGACTTTCATTGTGATTCAGTCCACGTTAATTTTTTTTTAATGCCACAAACCCCTACCCCTTTTTATAAACATTACCAACATATGAAAGGACAACATAAAGACCAAACTCTTATATAATCATCTATACACATCACAAATAAAACACATAAAACATGCAGACAAAAACATACAAGACAAAACGTAACGCATGCAAACATATACAACAGACACACATTGCTCACATGGTACAAACACATATACAACAGACACGCATTGCACACATGGTACAAACACATATACAACAGACACACATTGCACACATGGTACAAACACATATACAACAGACACACATTGCACACATGGTACAAACACATATACAACAGACACACATTGCACACATGGTACAAACACATATACAACAGACACACATTGCACACATGGTACAAACACATATACAACAGACACACATTGCACACATGGTACAAACACATATACAACAGACACACATTGCACACATGGTACAAACACATATACAACAGACACACATTGCACACATGGTACAAACACATATACAACAGACACACATTGCACACATGGTACAAACACATATACCACAGACACACATTGCACACATGGTACAAACACATATACAACAGACACACATTGCACACATGGTACAAACACATATACAACAGACACACATTGCACACATGGTTCAAACACATATACAACAGACACACATTGCACACATGGTACAAACACATATACAACAGACACACATTGCACACATGGTACAAACACATATACAACAGACACACATTGCACAGATCGTACACAAACATATAAATCTCAAATATACACACTAAACATGCATAACAGTCACAACACACAGACATACACACACATAATACACACACAAGCAGGCACTATGTAACATACATTTTATGATTACACACAACACCCTAAACACACACACAAAATACATACAACACAAAAAGCAAACACTTACACACACACACAGAAGATCTAATTAAATCAAGGAAAAGTTGTATCCCCGTTAAGACATTCTCTGCCAGGCTCTATAGATTTAAACCCAATCCCATTAGCTCTTTACGCTTTGCCTATGAACTCGCCAGATCAAAGTCCGAACACCAGAAATCTATCAAAGTATCGAAACATGTTAGTGAAATGGATGTGACTAATCAATGCGGCGTTGTAATGACCACATCTCAGAAGAGCTTTGTGTTGTTCTAAGCACCAGTCGACTCTTTATACTTTGTTTTCTTTCAGGACTTTCCATTTTCTTGTTTTTTAAACACAAATTCATGTCGCGTAATACTTTAGATTTTATTTAAAACAATGACAACAGTGAAACCAGTGGCGTAGTTAGGGTGGTAAGAGGAGGGGGGAAAAATTGAAAATCCACCCGGGCCCCCACTTGAGGGAAGCCCCCAAATGAGTTTTTTTTACATTAAAAATTAAATATTACGCAAAATGCCCACCGGGCCCCCAAACGATGGAAAATTCCTAGCTACGCCCCTGAGAGAAACGAACTTTGCTGGGGGGAGGGGGGTTATACATGAAATGTGTTGGACGTAATTATCTTCTTCTTTTGAAGTAACGTCTGTAATATATAAGATAACTAGATATTTTAGCTAGAGAAATGTGAAGTAATCTTTTATCTTCTAACGCTGAAGAGTGGGTTGGTAGTGGCGTATCTCCGTGTTTTTATTGTTTGTTCAGTATCCCTTGTGTTTGTATTGTTTGTTCAGTATCCCTTGTGTTTGTATTGTTTGTTAAGTATTCCAAGTGTTTTTATTTCTTTTTCTGTATCCCCAGTGTTTGTATTGTTTGTTCAGTATCTCATGTGACCATGTGTTTGTATTGTTTGTTCAGTATCCCATATGTTTGTATTGTTTGTTCAGTATCCCAAGTGATTTTATTTCTTGTTCAGTATCCCATATGATAGACTTACTTGCTCAGTATCCAAGTGTTTGTATTACTTGTTCAGAATCCCACGTGTTTGTATTGCTAGTGACATGCAATGAATGTTCGATGATCAAAGAAAATCTCCAAGTCCCTGGGACGCGAAGGGAGGAAGAACAAGGGAGACTATTGCCAAGCAGGCTCTGGACTGGAAGACTCAAGGGAAGAGAGGCTGGGTAGAGAGGCTGAGTACAGAGGCTGGATAGGGAGGCTGAGTAGAGAAGATGGGTACAGAGGCTGGGTACATAGGCTGGGTAGAGAGGCTGAGTAGAGATGCTGAGTAGAGAAGCTGGGTACAGAGGCTGGGTACAGAGGCTGGGTACAGAGGCTGAGTAGAGAAGCTGGGTACAGAAGCTGGGTACAGAGGCTGGGTAGAGAGGCTGAGTAGAGAAGCTGAGTACAGAGGCTGGGTAGAGAAGCTGAGTACAGAGGCTGGGTAGAGAAGCTGGGTACAGAAGCTGGGTACAGAGGCTGGGTAGAGAGGCTGAGTAGAGAAGCTGAGTACAGAGGCTGGGTAGAGAAGCTGAGTACAGAGGCTGAGTAGAGAGACTGGGTAGAGAGGCTGGGTACAGAGGCTGAGTAGAGAGACTGAGTACAGAGGCTGAGTAGAGAAGCTGAGTACAGAGGCTGAGTAGAGAGACTGGGTAGAGAGGCTGGGTACAGAGGCTGAGTAGAGAGACTGAGTACAGAGGCTGGGTACAGAGGCTGAGTAGAGAGACTTAGTACAGAGGCTGGGTACAGAGGCTGAGTAGAGAGACTGAGTACAGAGGCTGGGTACAGAGGCTGAGTAGAGAAGCTGAGTACAGAGGCTGGGTACAGAGGCTGAGTAGAGAGACTGAGTACAGAGGCTGGGTACAGAGGCTGAGTAGAGAAGCTGAGTACAGAGGCTGGGTACAGAGGCTGAGTAGAGAGACTGAGTACAGAGGCTGGGTACAGAGGCTGAGTAGAGAAGCTGAGTACAGAGGCTGGGTACAGAGGCTGAGTAGAGAAGCTGAGTACAGAGGCTGAGTAGAGAGACTGGGTAGAGAAGCTGGGTAGAGAGGCTGAGTACAGAGGCTGGGTACAGAGGCTGAGTAGAGAGGCTGGGTAGAGAGGCTGAGTAGACAAAGCGAACACGAAAGAGATCAGAAGAAATACAAATCAAAGACATGAGCCCAACTGAGGAGCATGACTCAGAAGAGTCAGATGGCGTAATACTGTTTGGGCTTTGTACTCCGCTTAGACACAATCTGATTAAGTCAAGTGTTGTACCATTTTTCTATTCACTAAGCAAGAACCAAAAGTTACGAAACAGTTTTTGACTGGCTTCTGGACAGGCCTTCATCTAATGAAATATCATGACACTTTCACTTTAGTTTCTAAGAAGTCAAAAGTCAAGTGATGTAATCGTACCAGTGCTATTGTCTGTGCAAGGTTGAGATGTCTGTCTGTAATCGTACAAGTGCTATTGTCTGTGCAAGGTTGAGATGTGTGTGTGTAATCGTACAAGTGCTATTGTCTGTGCAAGGTTGAGATGTGTGTGTATAATCGTACCAGTGCTATTGTCTGTGCAAAGTTGAGATGTGTGTGTGTAATCGTGCAAGTGCTATTGTCTGTGCAAGGTTGAGATGTCTGTCTGTAATCGTACCAGTGCTATTGTCTGTGCAAGGTTGAGATGTGTGTGTATAATCGTACCAGTGCTATTGTCTGTGCAAAGTTGAGATGTGTGTGTGTAATCGTGCAAGTGCTATTGTCTGTGCAAGGTTGAGATGTCTGTCTGTAATCGTACCAGTGCTATTGTCTGTGCAAGGTTGAGATGCCTGTCTGTAATCGTACCAGTGCTATTGTCTGTGCAAGGTTGAGATGTGTGTGTGTAATCGTACCAGTGCTATTGTCTGTGCAAGGTTGAGATGTGTGTGTGTAATCGTACCAGTGCTATTGTCTGTGCAAGGTTGAGATGTGTGTGTGTAATCGTACAAGATTGCTCTATTTGTTGGTCACATTCATCAACGAGTTACTATTAGGAAGACCGGAAACCTGGCCCGGGCCCATCGGTACCTTGGTACTGGTTTATAGGGTGCAGTGGTTGAGGGGGCTCTAATGCGACTTTTTAGGCGCCATTCTATGTCCTATTTTCAGATTTTTTTGCGAAGAATCCATCGGCCCATTTCTTGCAGTCATGGACATTTCCGTTGTTTTTTTCTTTCAGAGAAATTTTCATTTTGAACTAGATGTCATCTAAATAGTTTACATTAAAGTTTGTACTTATTGTCCCTGTGAAGGAGTAACAATCTGGCAACCCCACCTCCCCAATTGTACATAACCTAATGTATGTTATTTATTAAAATTGATTGGGATGAATATAGAAAGAGAACATCGATTTAAGAGAATTGACCGCTGGTCGTTTCGATCGTGAAAATTGATTTGTTATTTCAAGGAGATGGTATGTTAAAAGTGGTTCAAATTCGAAGTTCTCCTGTGGCCTCTAAAAGGAAGAAATAATGAGGGAATCAGTGAGCTAGGGCTTTGAGGTACATCAGAGAGCTAGGGCTTTGAGGTACATCAGTGAGCTAGGGCTTTGAGGTACATCAGAGAGCTAGGGCTTTGAGGTACATCAGAGAGCTAGGGCTTTGAGGTACATCAGTGAGCTAGGGCTTTGAGGTACATCAGTGAGCTAGGGCTTTGAGGTACATCAGTGAGCTAGGGCTTTGAGGTACATCAGTGAGCTAGGGCTTTGAGGTACATCAGAGAGCTAGGGCTTTGAGGTACATCAGTGAGCTAGGGCTTTGAGGTACATCAGTGAGCTAGGGCTTTGAGGTACATCAGAGAGCTAGGGCTTTGAGGTACATCAGAGAGCTAGGGCTTTGAGGTACATCAGAGAGCTAGGGCTTTGAGGTACATCAGTGAGCTAGGGCTTTGAGGTACATCAGTGAGCTAGGGCTTTGAGGTACATCAGTGAGCTAGGGCTTTGAGGTACATCAGAGAGCTAGGGCTTTGAGGTACATCAGTGAGCTAGGGCTTTGAGGTACATCTGTGAGCTAGGGCTTTGAGGTACATCAGAGAGCTAGGGCTTTGAGGTACATCAGAGAGCTAGGGCTTTGAGATACATCAGAGAGCTAGGGCTTTGAGGTACATCAGTGAGCTAGGGCTTTGAGGTACATCAGTGAGCTAGGGCTTTGAGGTACATCAGTGAGCTAGGGCTTTGAGGTACATCAGTGAGCTAGGGCTTTGAGGTACATCAGAGAGCTAGGGCTTTGAGGTACATCAGAGAGCTAGGGCTTTAAGGTACATCAGTGAGCTAGGGCTTTGAGGTACATCAGAGAGCTAGGGCTTTGAGGTACATCAGAGAGCTAGGGCTTTGAGGTACATAAAGATAGATTAGAACATTAACGTTTAAAGATACATTAGTTGTAAGCTGAGCACTGGAGATTTTTTGTTAACGCAAATTGTAAGCGGAATGGGTTCCTTGAATCTAGGGGCCTGTTTGGCGGCGTCAGTCCCTACTAACTTACCATGGTTATTTAATTTATTTTTTTAAAAGTTTTTCTGGACTTTTCATCGTGGTCCGAATGTTAACAAAAAAAAAATCTAGAAGTTTAAAAAAAAATAATTTTAGTTTTGAAATCTGTTTTTCTTGCTTATAACGATACCCCCACCCCCTCCTCCCCCAGTCTTAAAGCGATTCAAGATGGAAAGAAAACTCTCTGAAATCTGGTCACTTGCTGTTCATGTCTAAAGACACACCTTGCCAGTCGGTAAAAAAACAAAAACCAACATATTTTTAAAGACATGTAAAAAAAACAACAAATTATCTTTAAGAAATAATTGGTTTAATATTTGTATTTGTATTTTAACATTCTGCTGGCTGGTCAACCAGGCCCTTGATTAAAATGTTTTTCCAGATTCCTTGTCAATGATTGGAAGAGTGGATGGGGGTCTTGTATTTGTTTAAAGTTGATCTTAGGACAGTCTAAATGTCAGGGAAATCTAATTGACGCAATCTAAATGTCATGGTAATCTAATAGACGCAATCTAAGTGTCATGGTTATTTAATGGACGCAATCTAAATGTCATGAAAATCTAATGAATGTATTCTAAATGTCACTACAATCTAATGAATGTATTCTAAATGTCACTACAATCTAATGGATGTATTCTAAATGTCACTACAATCTAATGGAAGTATTCTAAATTTCATGGAAATCTCATGGACACAATCATATGTATTCTAATGGACGCGGTTTACAGATGCCATACACAACAGCACTAGAAAGAAGGGTGAAATTGCAACGGTGCCTGATGATTACATATGCCCAACCTGTGACCGCAGCTGTGTATCAAGGATTGACCTCTTTAGTCACACAAAAAGTCGCAAAGGGAAAAGATCGTCTCTCGAGACGTAAAATTTCCACAGAATGGACGCATATAATTTTTAGGGCAATCTAAGGGACGCAATCTTATTTAATGATTCAATCTTAATCTTCAAATAATTTCTTGTGGATTGACTTTCTTGTGTACATCTGTAGAGTAGTTTAAATTTAGCTGATTAAATCCTTCTGTAAACAATGTTGGATAAGGTCTGGCATAGGAACTAAATTGAAACATTGTCTTCTTATGTTCCTCCATTGGTAGGGAGGGATGGACGAGAGGAGCCAAACATACGACACTCTCTGACACGGAAAAAATAGGTCGGTTCAATCCTTGATAACGTCCGCCCATTCTCCCACGTTTCCGGTCTCACCTTCCACCACCTGGAACCGTGCTCTGCAGGAGTGTCTTAGAAATGCTGCTTGAGCTTATAACATGGTAATGCGATTAAAACTTTTTGACGTCTACTAGATTGCTTAAGATTCACAGACGTTTGCAAGAAGCCTACTCAAATAACATAAACGTGTAACTTCGCTCAAAGCATGTACTTTTGATAAACTCTTTCTCTCCTAATCGACGATACCATCGTTGATTAGAACTCATTAAATTAAAATAATGCTTGATTTTTTAAACTTTGTTTTAATGTATAAAGAGCATGCCTTCCCCTATAATTCTAGACCAAATAAAACATTTTCTGATAACAAGCGAAAACGTTATTGAAGCTCAATCATAACAGCGTAGTGGAATACTACTGAGCAAAAATGAATTCTATCAAAACGTGGAAAATTATTGCGGAGAGAAAGAGTTAATACTTTACTGTATTACGTTCTGTTGACCTCATTATTGAGTCTGTACAAATACAGTTTTATAATGAACGCCTTTTCTCCGATAGTCTTGAAGTTTTAAATCACAATTTTTTTTTTTTGTTATCTACAAGCGTACTCAGCAAACAAACTGTTACTATTTCGTTCATGTGATTTTCGTGTTTGGTTTTTACTATTCTTGATTACTGTATTTTAAAAAAAAGCCTTTAAAGTTGATGACACCTTATTTCCGAATGGCGAGAAGGCTTTTGTCATGTAGTAGCTGCTCTAATATTAAAGGAATTCATTGTATACACTATTAATTTGTAGATGTGTATGTGCTCTTTTAGTAGAAGAACTGGAAAGTGGTGGGCACCTCCGACTCTAGTCACGATGGTACCATTTCCAAATTTGAAATCTTTCGGCTGTCATCCCATTTTATTTGGTAGGGCGTAAGGAGCTTAAATCCTCCGAAAAGCTCGTGTGGGAGGGGGGGAGTGAAGTCAGTGGAGCCTCAGTGCTATCTTACCTATAGGGCAACATAAGTTATTGCTTGGGACCCTCCAATTGTTTGGAGGGGGAGGTCCTCAAATAGTTCCAGGCTCTTTTTAATCATTTAGAAGAGAGAGATAAGAGAAAATGTGGATTTCCAGGGGCCCCATATGTCAAATAGCTTAGGGCTTTATCAAGCCTAGATCCGGTCATGGTTGAAGTCTAATTTGCAGGCATATGCAGTTGTACCCTTCTAGCAAGAAGCCTTTGGTAGCAATGCTTGATTCACTCACACATTGATCTGTGTCCCTGTCCAAGAAGTGCATTGTCCTGATCCCTGTGTTAAAGGCACTTCATTTTGTCCCATATTTAATCTTCAGCATTGCGCGTGATTGTGTGAGTGTGTCTGTATTCGTGCATGCATGTTAAGAGAAAGTTTTTATTTCTAAAATAAAACGTAATAAGAATTTCTTTTTACATGAATTACAGAATATTTGAATGAAGCGCACACACACAAAAATCTGGTTTGTTTTACGCTACGAAAATTACGACAGAGTTAAGATTTGAAAATAAAAATAAAATTTGAAACGAGAGGAGAAAAAAAATGATAGAAGATGCAAGTGCCAAAAAAAAAAAAAAAAAAGGTCGTTAACTCTAGCTGGCTTTAGTGAAGTGATCCGTAATGATCTCCCCATAACACAAAAATTGTTTTGAAGAAAACTTGGTGTCAGGGGTTCTCAATATTTGTGAAAACTGAGGTTCCTTTTTTTTTTTTTTGTTTGTCTGTTAAGCTCATCCTTGTTGGAATCGTTCTCAATTAGTTTCATGGAGATGCAAATGTTTATGTGTGTGCGTGCGTGCGTGCGTGGGGTTTACGATTGTGAAATAGGCATGGAGGGGAAGAGAAGTTTGGAGGAAGCTAGCAGACTTGGCGGGGTAGATAACAACATTTTGTTGCCATCGTTGGAGGGAACATTCGAAGTGATGGCTAAGGTAGACGGTGTGGAGTTGGGTACACCGGGGGGCGGGGGGGATGACGTTAGTATTGGCTGAGCTGGAGAGTGGAAGTCAGTCTACGTTTTGTGGAGTGCTTCAGATAAGCTTGGATTCTGGGGGTTTGTTTGTTTCATAAGTTGCTATGATGAGCCCAGACGTGAGTTGTCTGTATGGACCTAGTCTATGACAAACACTTAAGGTAAATCAACGTTGGTTTTTTTTTTTTCTAGTCAGTTATTCTGTGTGACTAATTATTGGCTGTCTCGTCTGTCTTCTTTTCTTTCGGGGTCCGGGTCTTGTCATTAGACTGCTGGATGGCCGTGTGACATGCGCTCTAGACGTTGACACCAAGTTAGACTTTGCCAGCAGAGTTATAACAAGGTCAAGGACTTAATAGATTTAATGTTATAAGAAATGTCTGAAACTTTCAAGTGATTTATTGTTAAAATCATTCATTTTGAAGTGACAGAAACAGAAAAATAAATTTACGTAATCATTGAGTTTGTTGAAAATCTGCTTATAGAAATACAATCTTGGGAATGAATATTAATATCAAATAAACTTAAATGTATTGCACAAACAAACTTGTATCAATAGAACAATACAAACTTGAATAGAACAATACAAACTTGAATAGAACAATACAAACTTGAATAGAACAATACAAACTTGAATAGAACAATACAAACTTGAATAGAACAATACAAACTTGAATAGAACAATACAAACTTGAATAGAACAATACAAACTTGAATAGAACAATACAAACTTGAATAGAACAATACAAACTTGAATAGAACAATACAAACTTGAATAGAACAATACAAACTTGAATAGAACAATACAAACTTGAATAGAACAATACAAACTTGGATAGAACAATACAAACTTGGATAGAACAATACAAACTTGAATAGAACAATACAAACTTGAATAGAACAATACAAACTTGAATAGAACAATACAAACTTGAATAGAACAATACAAACTTGAATAGAACAATACAAACTTGAATAGAACAATACAAACTTGAATAGAACAATACAAACTTGAATAGAACAATACAAACTTGAATAGAACAATACAAACTTGAATAGAACAATACAAACTTGAATAGAACAATACAAACTTGAATAGAACAATACAAACTTGAATAGAACAATACAAACTTGGATAGAACAATACAAACTTGAATAGAACAATACAAACTTGAATAGAACAATACAAACTTGAATAAAACAATACAAACTTGAATAGAACAATACAAACTTGAATAGAACAATACAAACTTGAATAGAACAATACAAACTTGAATAGAACAATACAAACTTGAATAGAACAATACAAACTTGAATAGAACAATACAAACTTGAATAGAACAATACAAACTTGAATAGAACAATACAAACTTGAATAGAACAATACAAACTTGAATAGAACAATACAAACTTGAATAGAACAATACAAACTTGAATAGAACAATACAAACTTGAATAGAACAATACAAACTTGAATAGAACAATACAAACTTGAATAGAACAATACAAACTTGAATAGAACAATACAAAATTGAATAGAACAATACAAACTTGAATAGAACAATACAAACTTGAATAGAACAATACAAACTTGGATAGAACATTACAAACTTTGATAGTACAATATATACTTGAATAGAGCGATACAAACTTGAATAGAACAATACAAACTTTGAAAGTACAATACAAACTTAAATAGAGCAATACAAACTTGAATAGAACAATACAACTTGAATAGAGCAATACAACTTAAATAGAGCAATACAACTTGAATAGAGCAATACAAACTTGAATAGAACAATACAAACTCCAATTGAACGATATAAACTTGAATAGAGCAATACAACATAAATAGAGCTATACAAACTTGAATAGAGCTATACAAACTTGAATAGAGCTATACAAACTTGAATAGAGCTATACAAACTTGAATAGAGCAATACAAATTTGAATAGATCAATACAAACTTGGATAGAACAATACAAACTTGAATAGAGCAATAAACTACAATTAATAAAACTATCTAAAGAACAGTTAATTGTAATTTATACACACCATTCTTTGGTTTATTGTACTTATAATGACACAATCACACAGTAACTCTTGTACTCACAGGCGACAATATCCTGAAACATTTAGCACCGTTCTCTATTCTAAAGTACATACGAAAGTTGAGTAGATCTAAATCTATCTTTTAATTATCTAATGTACTTAGTTTACTGAAAGGCGATAAATAATAGTAATAGTAACAACAACCACAATAATGATAATTACTAAGAACATTCTCGTTGCCTGTCCGAGGGAGGTACAGCTACAGAAGTACCGCATCACAAGAACATTCCTCAAGGGACACTGATAAAGGGACTACAATAAATTTCGCTTCTCTTTAGAGAAACTCGACCCTGGCAGTGTCAGAGAATGAATACTCGTTCGTTTCTAACATAATAATGTTAATAATAATAATAAACGGTAGATTTCAATCGCCCGGATCTGCTGTTCATCGATAAAAAAGAAAAAACCGCTACCATTATCGATATCGCCGTACCACTGTCTCATAATTTAAGAAAAACTGAGATAGAAAAACAAAGAAAATATGGGAACCTGGGCTTGGAGATTAAGCGTCTATGGAAATTGTCCAAAATAACAATATACCCCATTGTTATATCAACCGAGGGGATAATAACAACTGACCTCACAGACACATTCAAGGCCCTTAACATTCCTAGGAACATATTCGTTGCCTGTCAGAGGGCGGTACTGCTGCAGACCTGCCACATCACCAGAAAATTCCTCAGTGGAAACTGTTAAAGGGACTACGATGAATTTTGTTTCTCTTTAGCGAAACTCGACCCTGGCAGTGCCAGAGAATGACTACTCGTTCATTTCTAACATAATAATAATTAGAATCGGTGTACCATTATATCACAATATCAGTAAGACTCAAAGTAAACAACGAGCCAATAATGAACAAGAATGTGGGACTGTTCAGCGAGTTTAGAAGTTTGATAAAACAACAATATCCTGTGGTTATAGTAACCGAGGGGATAATTAGCCCTTTATTTACATTCGAGGCCCTAAACATTTGTAAGATTCTCGTTCCATGTCACATCATCAGACAACTTCTCAGTTAGTGCTGTTAAGGTGATGAATTGTTTCACATTATTGAAGTTCAACCCTTGAAGTGACAGAGAATGAATGTTAGTAATTTGTAAAATAATAATAATAATAATAACAATGATATTTAATATCCGTGCTGAAATGTGTCGTACAATTATGCATCCAACAAAGAAAGACACTAAAACAACAAAAGTTGGAAACGACAGCACACAAACTATACGTTCATACCACAAATATTCACTTACGCATTACATGTGAAATCTGCATCAGATTGTTGGATTTATTCAATGATTTGTTTACCAATTTAACAAATGAAATCTTGTGTCTATATGTTTTTTTTGTGATTGTTTCCTTGTATATAGCTAAATTGGTAATTATGATGGGCTGTTTTTTTTTTCCTCTACACCGTGTGTGTGTTTATCTGTGAGTGTGTTTTTTAAATTTGAATTTAAAAGATAGAGAAGTCTTTCAGTATTTCTTTAATGATCTCAACTTGATTATTTATTGTAAATATATACATATTTATCTTAAGTTTATCAAATCTTTATAAAAAAAAAAAGTTTACAAAAAAGAGGCAAAGAAAAGAGGCATAAGGCCCAAGGATTCCTACGATGACAAAGCTAAAATTAAATAGCGCAAATTCTGAGGTTTCCAATAAACAAAAATAAAATATTTATACTGAGAGTCCCTTTATTAAATTCTGTATAGCAATTTTACAAGGTATTTCCCGAACTGACGACCAAGGGACGTGTTTTTGTTGCTAATATCGCATTGGAGATTTCATAAAGGTTATTTTGAATGTTAAGATACATAAACCAGGCAGAGAGGATAAAACTTAAAATACTGCAGGTGTGAGCGTGGAAAACAAAAAAGAAAAGGCGCAAAAACACTAAATAACGTCAAAGCAGGAGTGGACTGGGTATCAAAATCGGCCCGGGCATCTCTATACCATCCGGCCCATAAATTATATATTATATAATGGGCATCCAGTTCTAGGTCTACCTGTCCTCAAAATCATTCTGTTAAATTTGATAATGTATCGGTACACATGCTTACAGTGAAGACTATGTCCTTATAAGGAATAAAGGTTTTATGTTGCTTTCTAATCGCAAATTGTATAGGCCCTAAAATGATGAAGCTTTACTTAGGTGTTATAATAAATAAAAAAACTGTCATGGAATCCCAATATTGATGAAACTATCAAAAAATTAAACAAAGCATTAGGGTTTATTACACTGAACCATAATCTTCAAATACAAAACAAGATCTAATAAAATACTCAGAGTGACACAAAGTTAAAGGCACATTCCTCGTTCCATATGCTAGGACAAATTTGAAACAAATGCTCCTTCTTCTTCCCTAGTGCTATTAGAGCATGGAATGAGTTGCCTGAGCTAGCCAGGAAAACCAGTGATTTAGCAGACCATAAGTCATTGGTTAATATGCATGACCAAATGCATGACGCGTTGGACGTAGGACGTAATCATCTTCTTTTTTGAAGTAACGTCTGTAGTATATAAGAAGAAGGATGTAGGCTATTACATTATTTCGGAAAATATGTTAGATTAAATTAGTAGGCCTTAGTATAGTCTGTAAAATATTTTTAAAAAAAGAACACTTCGCTCAGAGGCCCCTTCCCCTGAAAAAGGAATACTTAAAACATTTAACAATTTAACAGTGGCATCCATACGGCCCTTATCTTATAAAATACAGACGTGATTTCAAAAAAGGAGATGCTACTGTGGTCCTATCGGCCCATTTGGATACCGGCCCACCGGGCATTTGCCCAATTTTCCATATAGCCAGTCCGCCCCTTGGGTCAAAGACCTTGCTGTCGGATACTTTCAAATATAAGAATGTTTAATTGATTCTCTTTTTTTTATTGAATTATCTGAAGCACAGGTTTAAGAAAAAAAAAAGGAATATTTTTATACGATTGTGCATGCGCGTGCGCTCTCTCCTTCCTTAATAATGTGTATTCACTATTGACAGGGAGTGTTCATTATTGACCCGGGTGGTGATGTTGCTTAGCGGAGTTTTTCTTAGCCAATACTAACCTGTGTTTGATATGGAGTGTGGCAGCCTAATGATTATCAGTTCCGTCAGCAGGGATTGTCCAATGAGAGAGAGTCTTTGTGTTTCGATTTGATTGTTGATTTCAGTTTTCTTCGGGAAGTGGACAAAAATTCAACATAGAGTACTTCAAATTTCGCTGACTCTCTTTTACAATCTGTCTCTCTCTCTCTCTCTTCACTCTCCTCCTCTCTCTCTACCTCTTTATTTCTTTCTTTCTCCCTCTTTCTCTCTCGCTCTCTCCATCTCTCCCCCTTTTCTTATTCTCTCTCTCTTCCCACTATCTCTCTTGGACTTCTCTCTCTCTCTCGCTCTCTCTCTCTCGCTCTCTCTTTCTCTCTCTCTCTCTCCGTTATTCTCTCTGAAATAACAACCTTTACAATGTAAATCTACTGGAGCCGTGACATTGTTGACCATCTGTCAAAAATAATAATGACAGCATAATCAAAATATCAGAGACACTCCACCAACGTCACCATTCACAAGAGACACACATTCACCATTCAATCAAAGACACACCATCACCATTCATCAAAGACACGCCATCACCATTCAATCAAAGACACGCCATCACCATTCAATCAAAGACACGCCATCACCATTCAATCAAAGACACGCCATCACCATTCATCAAAGACACACCATCACAATTCAATCAAAGACACACCATCACCATTCAATCAAAGACACGCAACCACCATTCAATCAAAGACACGCCATCACCAATCTTCAAAGACACACCATCACCATTCTTCAAAGACACAACATCCCCATTCAACCAAAAACATTTTTCTTATTCGTATGATAGCTAACCCAATTTGTCTAGCACGAAAAAACAAGTAAAAGCGAAAATTGTATTATTATATTCGTAATACGAAGTGTTATTTACATTAGTGTCTGTTTTCATTCATTCCGGTGTATTTACTTACTAGAAATGCATGCCCGTTACCAGAATTTCAGAAAAGTTTTGCAATCTACATTCCCATGTCTCAATCTACGCACCAGTTTAGACATGAAAAGTCAAGATCTAGTGTCTTAATCCTGAGGAGTACTAACCTGAATCCAGGGTGTCATTTCTTTGTTACTTTTAGGATCTACATCTATACGATACATCTGTACCTGAAGAGGAATTGTATTCGTCTGCTTCACACTAGGGGACATTACTCTAGACTCCAGAGTACTCTAGACAATAACGAAGGTTATCTTGTTTCTTCATTTCTTGATTAGGTTATACACCTTTGTTATTATTGCATGGCATGTTTTTGATTGTTACAAGTCGTTATTCCAAGAAGCTATGATAAAACACTTAATATAATGTAAAATTATTTTCTTTCGCTCTAGGGTGGGGAAGATTGCGTGCGATTTTGGAAGGTCATGGGTCACTCGAAAATTGACTGCATCAGAATATTCAGTGCAGTGAGTTACTTGCAGTTTTTTCATTGGATCTCCATCATAAGGAAAAGAGCAAATTAATAAAAATCCAGATTCAAGGAGCTACGAGTCATGACATTTAGTCTTTAACTGAATCAATGAAGTGATATAGCTGGTTTCGCTGTCTGCTATGCAAACGATTGATTTCATTAACATTCAGGACCAGCTCTCTTACGCATCACCTCTTAGTATCAAACTGATCTAGGTCTGTCTTGACATCACCTCTCAGTATCAAGCTGATCTACGTCTGTCTTCACATCACTTCTTAGTATCAAGCTGATCTACGTCTGTCTTCACATCACCTCTCAGTATCAAGCTGATCTAGGTCTGTCTTGACATCACCTCTCAGTATCAAGCTGATCTACGTCTGTCTTCACATCACCTCTTAGTATCAAGCTGATCTACGTCTGTCTTCACATCACCTCTCAGTATCAAGCTGATCTAGGTTTGTCTTTACATCACAATTTAGTATCAAGCTGATGTAGGTCTGTCTTCACATCACTTCTTACTATCAAACTGATCTACGTCTGTCTTCACATCACCTCTTAGTATCAAACTGATGTAGGTCTGTCTTTACATCACTTCTTAGTATCAAGCTGATCTAGGTCTGTCTTTACATCACTTCTTAGTATCAAGCTGATCTAGGTCTGTCTTTACATCACTTCTTAGTATCAAGCTGATCTAGGTCTGTCTTAACATCACTTCTTATTATCAAGCTGATCTAGGTCTGTCTTAACATCACTTCTTAGTATCAAGCTGATCTAGGTCTGTCTTTACATCACTTCTTAGTATCAAGCTGATCTAGGTCTGTCTTAACATCACCTCTCAGTATCAAGCTGATCTAGGTCTGTCTTTACATCACTTCTTAGTATCAAGCTGATCTAGGTCTGTCTTTACATCACTTCTTAGTATCAAGCTGATCTAGGTCTGTCTTTACATCACTTCTTAGTATCAAGCTGATCTAGGTCTGTCTTAACATCACTTCTTAGTATCAAGCTGATCTAGGTCTGTCTTAACATCACTTCTTAGTATCAAGCTGATCTAGGTCTGTCTTAACATCACTTCTTAGTATCAAGCTGATCTAGGTCTGTCTTCACATCACCTCTCAGTATCAAGCTGATCTAGGTCTGTCTTTACATCACTTCTTAGTATCAAGCTGATCTAGGTCTGTCTTAACATCACTTCTTAGTATCAAACTGATCTAGGTCTGTCTTCACATCACCTCTCAGTATCAAGCTGATCTAGGTCTGTCTTTACATCACTTCTTAGTATCAAGCTGATCTAGGTCTGTCTTTACATCACTTCTTAGTATCAAGCTGATCTAGGTCTGTCTTAACATCACCTCTCAGTATCAAGCTGATCTAGGTCTGTCTTTACATCACTTCTTAGTATCAAGCTGATCTAGGTCTGTCTTTACATCACTTCTTAGTATCAAGCTGATCTAGGTCTGTCTTAACATCACCTCTCAGTATCAAGCTGATCTAGGTCTGTCTTTACATCACTTCTTAGTATCAAGCTGATCTAGGTCTGTCTTTACATCACTTCTTAGTATCAAGCTGATCTAGGTCTGTCTTTACATCACTTCTTAGTATCAAGCTGATCTAGGTCTGTCTTAACATCACTTCTTAGTATCAAGCTGATCTAGGTCTGTCTTAACATCACTTCTTAGTATCAAGCTGATCTAGGTCTGTCTTAACATCACTTCTTAGTATCAAGCTGATCTAGGTCTGTCTTCACATCACCTCTCAGTATCAAGCTGATCTAGGTCTGTCTTTACATCACTTCTTAGTATCAAGCTGATCTAGGTCTGTCTTAACATCACTTCTTAGTATCAAGCTGATCTAGGTCTGTCTTAACATCACTTCTTAGTATCAAGCTGATCTAGGTCTGTCTTAACATCACTTCTTAGTATCAAGCTGATCTAGGTCTGTCTTTACATCACTTCTTAGTATCAAGCTGATCTAGGTCTGTCTTTACATCACTTCTTAGTATCAAGCTGATCTAGGTCTGTCTTGACATCACCTCTCAGTATCAAGCTGATCTACGTCTGTCTTCACATCACCTCTTAGTATCAAGCTGATCTACGTCTGTCTTCACATCACCTCTCAGTATCAAGCTGATCTAGGTCTGTCTTTACAACACTTTTAGTATCAAGCTGATCTACGTCTGTCTTCACATCACCTCTCAGTATCAAGCTGATCTAGGTTTGTCTTTACATCACAATTTAGTATCAAGCTGATGTAGGTCTGTCTTCACATCACTTCTTACTATCAAACTGATCTACGTCTGTCTTCACATCACCTCTTAGTATCAAACTGATGTAGGTCTGTCTTTACATCACTTCTTAGTATCAAGCTGATCTAGGTCTGTCTTTACATCACTTCTTAGTATCAAGCTGATCTAGGTCTGTCTTTACATCACTTCTTAGTATCAAGCTGATCTAGGTCTGTCTTAACATCACTTCTTAGTATCAAGCTGATCTAGGTCTGTCTTAACATCACTTCTTAGTATCTAGCTGATCTAGGTCTGTCTTTACATCACTTCTTAGTATCAAGCTGATCTAGGTCTGTCTTTACATCACTTCTTAGTATCAAGCTGATCTAGGTCTGTCTTCACATCACTTCTTAGTATCAAACTGATCTAGGTCTGTCTTCACATCACCTCTCAGTATCAAGCTGATCTAGGTCTGTCTTTACATCACTTCTTAGTATCAAGCTGATCTAGGTCTGTCTTTACATCACTTCTTAGTATCAAGCTGATCTAGGTCTGTCTTAACATCACCTCTCAGTATCAAGCTGATCTAGGTCTGTCTTTACATCACTTCTTAGTATCAAGCTGATCTAGGTCTGTCTTTACATCACTTCTTAGTATCAAGCTGATCTAGGTCTGTCTTAACATCACCTCTCAGTATCAAGCTGATCTAGGTCTGTCTTTACATCACTTCTTAGTATCAAGCTGATCTAGGTCTGTCTTTACATCACTTCTTAGTATCAAGCTGATCTAGGTCTGTCTTTACATCACTTCTTAGTATCAAGCTGATCTAGGTCTGTCTTAACATCACTTCTTAGTATCAAGCTGATCTAGGTCTGTCTTAACATCACTTCTTAGTATCAAGCTGATCTAGGTCTGTCTTAACATCACTTCTTAGTATCAAGCTGATCTAGGTCTGTCTTCACATCACCTCTCAGTATCAAGCTGATCTAGGTCTGTCTTTACATCACTTCTTAGTATCAAGCTGATCTAGGTCTGTCTTAACATCACTTCTTAGTATCAAGCTGATCTAGGTCTGTCTTAACATCACTTCTTAGTATCAAGCTGATCTAGGTCTGTCTTAACATCACTTCTTAGTATCAAGCTGATCTAGGTCTGTCTTTACATCACTTCTTAGTATCAAGCTGATCTAGGTCTGTCTTTACATCACTTCTTAGTATCAAGCTGATCTAGGTCTGTCTTCACATCACCTCTTAGTATCAAGCTGATCTAGGTCTGTTTCCACATCATCTAATCAGCCTGTGACTTCATTGTTTATGTGTTTGGGTACAGTAATGTCAGGGCCAGCAAAGTTATGACATATTCTTAGGGCAGAAATGATATGTGATTAAACTAGGGCCAGCAAGGCTCTGCAATGTATACTTGTGACAAAAAAAAACAAAATCGGCATGGGTGTCAATAAGGACTGACAGGAGGACATGGCATGCCATAGTACTGACGTCAATGGCTACAAACTCGACACACATGAGTTACTAGACATTCCAGTCACATTGCGTGAATATTTCCTTGAGCGAATGAGACACCTCTGACGATGTGTTATGTGTACACTACACAGCACACACCACCCCACTGACACGCTCACACGTATATATGTATAAACAAACACACAAATACATGTAGAGTTAAACACCTACACAAGTAGACATGTCATCTCTAATTGTCTTGTAATTAAGAGTTAAAGAGAAAAATACATCTTTGTAAAACGTTTTGTGTTTGGCTGTATAAGCCTAATCTTTTCATATAGTGTTTAGGCCTAATGTTGTATTATAGTGTTTAGGCCTAATGTTGTATTATAGTGTTTAGGCCTAAAGTAGTATTATATTGTTTCGCCTAATGTATTATATTCTTTAGGCCTATTGTTGTATTATATCTTTTAGGCCTAATGTTGTATTATATTTTTAGGCCTAATGTTGTATTATATTTTTAGGCCTAATGTTGTATTATATTGTTTCGCCTAATATATTATATTCTTTAGGCCTAATGTTGTATTATATTTTTTAGGCCTAATGTTGTATTATATTTTTAGGCCTAATGTAGTATTATATTGTTTCGCCTAATATATTATATTCTTTAGGCCTAATGTTGTATTATATTTTTTAGGCCTAATGTTGTATTATATTTTTAGGCCTAATGTAGTATTATATTGTTTCGCCTAATATATTATATTCTTTAGGCCTAATGTTGTATTATATTTTTTAGGCCTAATGTTGTATTATATTTTTAGGCCTAATGTAGTATTATATTGTTTCGCCTAATATATTATATTCTTTAGGCCTAATGTTGTATTATATTTTTTAGGCCTAATGTTGTATTATATTTTTAGGCCTAATGTAGTATTATATTGTTTCGCCTAATATATTATATTCTTTAGGCCTAATGTTGTATTACATAGTTTAGGCCTTAAGTATTGTATTGTTTAGGACTATTACTGTAGTATGTTGTTTAGGCCTAATGTTGTTATATCACAAACTGAATTCAATCGTAGAATCTAGGTTTGGTTTCAGCTCTGCCTTTACTCTATACACCGGATACACCACGAAACAACTAGCTATTTATAGTTTATCCGCCTTAGATGATCATCTTCAAAAGTTTAGAAATCCTGGCCATTTTATTTTCAAAAATCATGATCGGTATCAATTACATGAATAAACTCGGTATTTATTTGTTCTTTCATCTACTTGAAGAAGAGCTATGATGAACAAGTACGAGACAAATACTATCATTGTTCATATGAACATGTTTTCGACGTGTCTTGGAAGCTTTCACATTGGACGAAATTTTCTCTTGCCGTTTCTAGATATTCCCCCCCCCCTTTTTTTTTTTAAATTCTAGTGTGAAATCGTCTATTGATCCCAAGGTGGCACTAAAGCGACCGTTAAGATCAGGGGCGAGATTTGGTTTTTTAGAGCGCCGTTTGGACATTTTATCTTCATAGGTTGTTTGTAAAATGTTTTTACTTGTTTCGGGTGTTCCTTCAGAGTTGAAGATAATAGACTTCTTAATCCAAACCTCCAGCAGGACGACGGGGGATGGCAACAGGTAGGTTTTGAACCCGGGACAATCGAGACAACCGAATGACAGTCCAGTGCGCATATCACACACGGCCAGACTTAAATGTAAGCTTGAATGCTCTTCTTTACACCAATGAGTACGGTCTTTTTTTTTTTTGCTTGTTTATTTTCCCGTACAGCCGAAATTGCGGGGGGAGCAAGAACCTCCGACTTTATTTTGTTTGAAAGACAGGTTGGGTTACAAATATAGTCAGACTAAAACAAACTACTCCAATGTCTCCAAAACTATGTTCCATTAGGCCTGAGGAGGTGTCCTGGTCGAGTTCCTCTGTTGAGTGTCACATTATTTCCAAGCGATCATTGTTTTACTTTTCAGTTTCCCCGAATGTAAGCCAGACCAATGGTTATAGTAGGCCTCAACACTGATCTTCAACGTCACAGCCTGTGGGCACTTTACATTCGTTGCAACGTCACAGGTCTGCTCGACGTTTCAACGAGCTATTGGTCTAAACTGCCCACGGGTTGTGACGTTGCAGGTCAGTGATCAGGCCTTCTGTATCGATTGGTCTCGGTCTGAACAAGGTTTTCTTGTTGATGTTCCAACAAAGTCCAAGTCTAGAAACTTGCTTTAACGCCACACCAGATGTTAGAATTCAGTTTGCAGATATCTTGCCTATCAAGAAGCTTTGCTACTCAAGGGTGCACTAACATCAAAGTCATTAAACCTTCTTTTGTCGTATGTTTATGTTTTAGTTCAGTGTTTCCCAAACTGTGTTCCGAGGAATCCTAGTCTTACGCGTGGCCTGAATAGGGTGTTTCAAGATTACTAGAATAATTAACTGGTTTGGCCACCACGTGAATTAATCTCTCTAAAATATACAAGCAAAGTGTTCCGCTAGATACTCAGAATGTTCGAAGTGCTCTGGTAAGAAAAAATGTGGGAAACACTGTCTTAGTTTATTATACTTTGATACTTGTAAATAAGTAACAATGCTTTTTTGTTTATTTAAACAGATAGGAAATAATCCAACCTAAGATGAAGTAAAGTGTTTCGCTACAATTTACGGCCATGCGAACACTTTCGTTAGAGACAAAGCTG
This sequence comes from Biomphalaria glabrata, assembly GCF_947242115.1. Taxonomy (NCBI): domain Eukaryota; kingdom Metazoa; phylum Mollusca; class Gastropoda; family Planorbidae; genus Biomphalaria; species Biomphalaria glabrata. Next base: position 9,054,980 of record NC_074725.1, read on the forward strand.
AAGAAACATTATATTACAGCAATGTTGTAAATACAATTCTTGATTTTACAGTCTTTACATAAACATAGAAAGTATCAACGAAACACCCCCATTCACCCGAGCTCAAAGTAAAATTAGTTATATCTTAGTAACAAGAGCTAACACAGCCAGCCCAATCTCACATTTTGTTCGGACCAATAAAATGATCTTAATCTCTGTATGGAGCGATCAGTGTCACTAAGGCACGAGGTCATTTCTTTCTTGTAGGTGCACTGGTGACAAAGAAATGAAAGAATGTCCACATTTTAGTCGATTCTTACCTTCACCGGGAGCCCAGAGAGAGTACGCAGGGGAACAGGAGAAGAATCGAGTCTTGTTTAGAGTAGAACTTTATAGATGTATACATATAACTATAGTAACGTTGAAAATATAATTTTCCAACATAAGAAGTTATTATATTATCACATTCTACCTGGTGGCGCTATTTAAGTGTCGCTCAGGGATGCTCAAACAAGGACCGTGGGCTACATGCGGTCTCTAGACTTCCAATATAATAAGTTATTAGATTATGACATCTAATTTGTATTCTACTTGATGGCGCTCTTTAAGTCTAGCTCGGTGATTCTCAAACTAAGACCCGTGGACTACATCCGGTCTCTTGGCTTCCAACAAAAAAAAGTTAGTAGATTATCACTCCTACTCTCTAGTCTACTTGGTGGCGCTCTTAAAGTCTTGCTCAGTGATGCTCAAACTAAGAACTGAGGGCTAAATCCCGTCCCGGACGAGGTGCTATCCGGCTCTTCTAAGCTTCCGCTCATAATGCGGTCCGTGACGTGTGATCTAGCTCAGTGTGTGCTAGCGGATGCACCCGGTACCTGGATTGACTCGCAATTCTACTTTCTTTTTCAATTATTTTTTTTGCTTCTTTTAATGCCTCAGTGCAAGGTTGATTTTTTTTTTTTGTTCATTTTGTTTTGTTTTGTTGTTTTGCTTTGATTTACCTTGCCCCTCCACTCCCCACCTTCAAACCATCCCATCAACAACACATTGGAACATGAACAAAAATCTCCAAGGAAAATAACTGCAATCGCAATTTACGGTGCTAGTTTCTATTACCTCCCTTTCATGATTTTATTTTTTTAGTTCCGTTTTTTTTTTCGTCTCCTAAATACTGAAGTTAAAGTTTTGATCAGAACGCAGACGTGAGGAGATAAATCTGGCGGGAATGTTCTCCGCCCCTTTCCTTCTAAAACAATAACAACTTTTTTTTCTTTTCATTCTTTTTTTTTTCTTATGGTGTTTTAAACCATTCGCCAATACCCCAAGGAAAGACTATTATCTCAGGAGAGGACAACTCTTGCGTAATACAAATCGAAATTATGGCACCTTCTTTACCTACTTTAAGCTCCGCCCTACAGGAAGACTCCAAAAAATGTTTGAATGTTACTCATATTAACCTAGAACAATAAGCGACTGCTAATGAGATACTGATAAGTGGAACTCTCTCTCTCTCTCTCAATCATACACACTCAATCATACGTGCAATGTTCACAACTATAACTATGCCTATTATAGTCTTTAAAGGAGATCGCAATAAATGGCGGGAAAACTATAAATAGCTCGTTTTTTTTTTGTGTGTCTCCAGTGTACAAAATAAAGGAAGTCATGATAAACTATGAGGATTTGTGTCTCAGTTATGTTAATTGCATCTCGTGCAAACCAAAGCTGTTGTCCGCCGATGGTCTATTTTAAATGTTCATGCGCATGTCTTCAACAAGGGCTTTTCTTTGGGGTCTCATATGTGTGTTTTTCTCAGCCTTTTTGAGATCTCTTGAACTAAGTCTCTTCACTAGCAACAAAAATGAATATTTATAAGGCAGTGGTTCTCACGTTTGTATGGCTTTGAGGCATAGTATCGAAGGCTTCTTATCAAAGGTGCCTTCGCTCTATAACGAGCATACGCTGACTACATTACAAATATCTGTTTCTGCTGGAGGCCGTTGTGGAGAGTATAGAAGCACAAATTACCTTTTAACATTTGGACACTTATCCCGCATGGGTTACGACCGCATGCCAAAGAGGTGTCCCCCGTAAGCGCTATAAAGATCAGCTTTGGCGCCCTTTCTGTCATCGAGGAATGTAGCTGTCAGAAGATGGCTTCTGAAAGAGACAGTTGGACACACTCTCTACAACAAGTCGTAACACGACAATTTTTTCGGAACTATTTTGTCCGCGCTATTTTGGCCGCACTCTCCTTTCAGCGCTATTTTTTGTCGCACTATTTTTGTTGGAGCTATTTTGTCCGTGCTACTTTGTCCACTGAAAGAGGTTCTAACAACCTAAAGACAGAGGAATGGAGAAAGACGGTCGACAAATCTTGCATGGTGCCCCAAACGGTCCAACAGACTAAGGGATAGGTAAAGGTAAAATCTTGTCCGCGCTATTTTGTCGGAGCTATTTTGTCCGAGCTATTTTGTCCGCTGTTTTATATCGGCGCTATTTTTTCCGCGCTGTTTTGTAGGGCGACGTTTTTTTTCCCGGGCATCAACTAATTAGGTTTTGTTTTGGATACTGTTCTAGTTTGAAGGTAGAATATCTCGGTCAGGTGTCAATGGCCAGGGGAAACAGTTGATTGATACCTGACAAATGGCGTTTTGATAGCGACAACCAATTAAATATGCTGGGACCAAAAAAAAAAAAAAGACCAGAATGAATGGGGAACGATATAATGATTGGTTGATTGGTCTATTTTTTTACGTTCTTATATACGCTTGTGAGTGGCAGTGTATCATTGTGTGTCTCAGTGTGTGATCTATAGGGTGTTCCTCTGAGTGTCACTGTGTGTGAGTGTGTTTCATAATGAGAGCGTTGATTGGTCCATTTTTTTGTGCCTATTGTCCCCCTTTGTGACTGACAGTGTGTCATTATGTGTGGCGCTGTGTATATGTTTCAATGTTTGTCTGTGTCTGTGTGTCAGTGTGTAAGCGTCACTGTGTCATTGTGGGCGTGTAACTGTTATTGTGTGAGTCACTGTCCGTGCGTCACTGTCCGAGTATCCCCGTGTCAGTGTTTTATTGACAATCACTAATATGTACTAATAATAAATATATTTAACAAAGCCAAAGGGCTACAAGAATTTACTTGCCTAAAGTGTATGTGTGTTGGAAGGGAATATGATGTGTAACTTTCCATTGAATAATTTATAGAAAATGATTCGGCAAATTAATCAACTGAGAGAAAGCCGGGCATCTCCAAGTTGTAGTTAGTAAATATATAAAACTTCAGCAAAAAAAAAAAAAAAAAGAGATGAAGCTTTAGCAAGCTCGTGTAGGGAGAAGGTTGAATAAGAAGTACGGTGTGTGCGTGTGTGCGTGTGTGCGTGGTCAGCAAGGGGCAAAGACAGTGGCCAGACATTAGAATGGAAGGACAGTTCTCCAGGCCAGACCTTATGAACTACTAACAATAAAGAACGTAGAGAACTGGCCACGACGTCCCAACCAACAAACTCCAAAGATATGTGTGTGTGTGTGACAAAGTTTGGCAAAGAAATAAACCTATATGAACGCTAAAATAAAGGGGGAGAAAACTTGTGTTTGTCAACAAGATTGCTGGTGTTCATCTGTGTCTCCTGAATAAGTTATCCCCCTTTCCCACCTCCTCTTGAGTTTTTTTTTTATCTAGCGCGTGAACATCTCGTGTGTGTCTCGTTCTGGAACTGAGAGCTTCGTCTTTATTTATTTCCTCGAGCCTGGACGAACGTCTTCCCGAGATCTCATTGTCCCTATTAAATGTCCACGTGTGTAAATATCAGGCTGAATGGTACCTTTCCTGGCGGTCATATGCCAGGCACTCTTCAGCAGTCACCAGCCTCTTCTGATTTCTTGCAGTGTTTTGCCAACCTTCTTGGCTCGAGCCTTGCAGCTTGTTGTTCAGAACCTTTTTGTTTTTCCCCTTTCGTTTTCACCTACTGACTTTTCAGTTCGTTATTTTCTAGACTCTTTGACAGTAGATTGATTCGGTGCATTCAATTCATTGATTCGGTGCACTCAATTCATTGATTCGTGCAGTCAATTCATTGATTCGGTGCAGTCATTTCATTGATTCGGTGCAGTCAGTTATTTGATTTGGTGCACTCAATTCATTGATTCGGTGCACTCAATTCATTGATTCGGTGCACTCAATTCATTGATTCGTGCAGTCAATTCATTGATTCGGTGCAGTCATTTCATTGATTCGGTGCAGTCAGTTATTTGATTTGGTGCACTCAATTCATTGATTCAGTGCAGTCAGTTATTTGATTTGGTGCAGTCAATTCATTGATTCGTGCAGTCAATTCATTGATACGGTGCAGTCAGTTATTTGATTTGGTGCAGTCAATTCATTGTTTCGTGCAGTCAATTTATTGATTCGGTGCAGTCAGTTATTTGATTTGGTGCAGTCAATTCATTGATTCGGTGCAGTCAATTCATTGATTCGGTGCAGTCAGTTATTTGATTCGGTGCAGTCAGTTATTTGATTCGGTGCAGTCAATTCATTGATTCGGTGCAGTCAGTTATTTGATTTGGTGCGCTCAATTCATTGACTCGGTGCAGTCAGTTATTTGATTTGGTGCAGTCAATTCATTGATTCGTGCAGTCAATTCATTGATTCGTGCAGTCAATTCATTGATTCGGTGCAGTCAGTTATTTGATTTAGTGCAGTCAATTCATTGATTCGGTGCTGTCAATTCATTGATTCGGTGCAGTCAGTTATTCGATTTGGTGCACTCAATTCATTGATTCGGTGCAGTCAATTCATTGATTCGGTGCAGTCAATTCATTGATTCGGTGCAGTCAGTTATTTGATTCGGTGCAGTCAGTTATTTGATTCGGTGCAGTCAGTTATTTGATTCGGTGCAGTCAATTCATTGATTCGGTGCAGTCAGTTATTCGATTTGGTGCACTCAATTCATTGATTCGGTGCAGTCAGTTATTTGATTTGGTGCAGTCCATTCATTGATTCGGTGCAGTCAGTTATTTGATTTGGTGCACTCAATTCATTGATTCGGTGCAGTCAATTATTTGATTTGGTGCAGTCCATTCATTGATTCGGTGCAGTCAGTTATTCGATTTGGTGCACTCAATTCATTGATTCGGTGCAGTCAGTTATTTGATTCGGTGCAGTCCATTCATTGATTCGGTGCAGTCAGTTATTTGATTTGGTGCACTCAATTCATTGATTCGGTGCAGTCAATTCATTGATTCGGTGCTGTCAATTCATTGATTCGGTGCAGTCAATTCATTGATTTGGTGCAGTCAGTTATTTGATTTGGTGCAGTCACTTATTTGATCTGGTGCAGTCAGTTGATTGATTCGGTGCAGTCATTTATTTGATTTAGTGCAGTCAATTATTTGATTTGGTGCGATCCTTTAATTCATTTATTGCAGTCAGTTGTTTGGTTTGGTGCAGTCACTTGACTTATTTGGGGCAGTCAATAGATTGATTTGTTGCAACCATTTATTTGATTTGATGCATTTAGTAATATGGTGCTATGGTTTGACTGATTTGGCGCAGTCATTTGATCGATTCGGTGCAGTCATTTATTCAGGATATAACAATGCGTAAGTAGATTTACATTTAGTGTTTGTAATAACTATTCTGTTAATGACACATAAGTAAGTTTTGAGACTTAATTCTCTTATAGAGTTTGTCGTAAAGGTTCACTAACCAATGGACACCTAGAATTCATGATGGAAACAAAAGTAGAAAGATTAAGGCTTTATACTTACAAGAAACTTTCTGACATGCTAACACCTCAACCCCTCCACATAGTTGCTCTAACTCAGCTGCTGACATCTTTCTTCTATGTACCTCTCTCCCTTTTTTTCTCATGTGAAAACCGGGCCTTACTTTTATACTTCAGCAGGTAAATTGTGAATTCTGCTTTACAATGCTTCCGTTTCCGGTTTGTCTCCTTTGATCTGGCGAGGCATTAGACCGGCATCCTTTCAGGCAATGGCTGACTGTTCCGGTCGCTTAATAGCTCAGTGATGTGGCGATTGACGGGGCGCTGGTTCCTGGAGTTGGTGCCAGACTAATAAAGCTAAAAGGCTTGTCTCAACTGTTTCCAGAGACGGAGGTAAACACAGAAAGCGCGAAAATTGAGTACTTTCAAGAGAACCTGTCATGATTTTCCTGCTATATTTTATGCATACAAAATATAACTGGGAATAGTACTGAGGGTAACCAATAAGAGATTTCCACCAATGGCGGATTACTATAAATAGCTAGCTATTTTTTTATTTCCGGTGTGCAGACTATGGGAAGTGTTGATAAGTTATATATTTTAACAAGTTTTATGCTGATTTTGTGCAGCTTTTAGCACTGCAAAATTAAATGTCTAAACTCTTCCTTCTGTAGCTAGAAGTTATTGTTATTTAGTTGGCAATAGAGATCACTAGACGTTTCATTATAGAATTCATGACCACGTTTCGTTTCTTTATTTCTTTCAGAATATTTTTCATTGTCTTCTTCTATATTTGTGCGTTTCCCTATGAGTTACCTAATATCGTCTGCACTATTCGCCATTATATTACGGGAAAAAAATTTGTGAAAATGGTGGTTGAGTGGTTAAGCACTTTGCTTCCGAACCTGGGATCCTGGGTTCGAATCTAGGCGAAGACGGGGATTTTAAATTTCGTGATTTTTAGGAAGCCCCTGAGTCCACACAACTCTAATGGGTACCTGACTTAAGTTGGGGAAAGTAAAGGAGGTTGGTCGTTGTGCTGGCCACATGACACACTGCTCGTTAACCGTTGGCCATAGAAACAGATGATAGGTCGCAAGGTCTGAAAGGGAAACTACTTTTTTTCTATTCTCCATTAGGCTCTTATTACCAAGTTACTCTAATTTAATCCTCGCTCAATGAACGTAAACCGAATTTTCAAAATCACAATCGAAAAAATGAAGTAGATTACTCTGTTTACAATTTCTCCTTAAAATCCACATTGAAAGCAGACATCTTATCCCTATAGTTAATACCTTGCCTAAATACAAAGCTGTATATAACACCACAAGAAAACATTGTTTTTATGTATGAAATTTGGTCAATGTGTTGTATTTCAAACACAAGTTGTGTGCATATCAACTTTATCGATACTTCATCAACACTTGTCATTATTGTATTATTGTAGTACTTTTGTAGTACTGTTATATAGCCGTCAACAGATCTTGTGTGATGCCCCAACAGTTAAACAGACTAGTGATAATGAAGAAATGTAGAGTACGAAGAATGAAAAACTGGCTGGACAACGAACAAGAATGGACAGATAGAACAGCTGTTGACTGGGAAAAGTGAAAGGATTTGGATACGCGAACTGTCACAGCACCCCTACAATGAAAGTCAAGGGACGGATGACGAACTTATTGTAGTACTAAAACTGTCATTTTTAGAGACTTTTTGGTGACCTCTTTTTAGTGACTTTCTTTTTAGTGACTTTTTATTAGTGACCAGTAACTTTTTTTTTAGTGAATTTTTTTAGTGACCAATGACTTTTGTATTAGTGACTTTATTTTTTGGTGACATTTTAGTGACTTTTTAAGTGACTTTATTTAGAGACTTTTTTATGTTTTGGTGGCTAGTGACTTTCATTAGTGACTTTTTAATGACTTTTTTTAGTAACTTTTAAGCTTCACAGACGCAGATAAAACCACTGGGGACCTTTTTCTTATCCTGTCGCCTGTTTCCATTATGGTGTGTTTCTACCTTAGTGTTTCTACCATAGTGTTTCTACCATAGTGCTTCTACCATAGTGTTTTTACCATAGTGTTTCTACCATAGTTTTTCTACCATAGTGCTTCTACCATAGTGTTTCTACCATAGTGTTTCTACCATAGTGTATCTACCATAGTGTTTCTACCATAGTGTTTCTACCATAGTGCTTCTACCATAGTGTTTCTACCATAGTGCTTCTACCATAGTGTTTCTACCATAGTGCTTCTACCATAGTGTTTCTACCATAGTGCTTCTACCATAGTGTTTCTACCATAGTGTTTCTACCATAGTGTATCTACCATAGTGCTTCTACCATAGTGTTTCTACCATAGTGCTTCTACCATAGTGTTTCTACCATAGTGTTTCTACCATAGTGTTTCTACCATAGTGCTTCTACCATAGTGTTTCTACCATAGTGCTTCTACCATAGTGTTTCTACCATAGTGTTTCTACCATAGTGTTTCTACCATAGTGCTTCTACCATAGTGTTTCTACCATAGTGTTTCTACCATAGTGTTTCTACCATAGTGCTTCTACCATAGTGTTTCTACCATAGTGTTTCTACCATAGTGTTTCTACCATAGTGCTTCTACCATAGTGTTTCTACCATAGTGTTTCTACCATAGTGTTTCTACCATAGTGTTTCTACCATAGTGTTTCTACCATAGTGTTTCTACCATAGTGTTTCTACCATAGTGTTTCTACCATAGTGTTTCTACCATAGTGTTTCTACCATAGTGTTTCTACCATAGTGTTTCTACCATAGTGTTTCTACCATAGTGTTTCTACCTCTTTCACTTGTACCTTCAACTCTCCGTATTATTTAGTTGGCAAGAGGGGTCCTTTAATTCAGCGTCCTTGACATTGTTTAGAAACAAACAAATGATCATGAACATCTCCAACATTTACGTCGTCTTTATGTCGCGAGTTCCAACACACACACACACACACACGCACACACACACACGCACGCACGCGCACGCACACACACGCACACACACGCACACACACACACACACACTATTTTACTTTACTGAGATCTTGATGGGAATGAAATGCATGAATTCTACAATATTGAATTGTTTTGATTTCGAATTGTCAAGCAATTCATTTTTTTTATTTATTAAAAAAACAGGCCAGACAAATTGACGTTTAAATAATTACAAAAATCATCGGGCAAAGAAATGAACTTTAATCTCAATGTATGTCTTGATTCCTTTCATTATTATCTGAATGTTCAATGCACAGGTTGCAAGTGGACGTTACCTTTGATCTCTTGTGTAGTTCGTTTGTGGAAAATACAGAGAAAAAACATGGAACAAAAAAAAACATGGAACAAATCGTTAATTATTTTATTTTACTTTCAAATCTGTTATTTCGTTTGGTCGATCTAAACGTTTCAATGATCACGTGACTTGAATTTGCATTTTTCAAAATTCATTTGCATAATTACATATTGGAATTACGTGAGTCCTTTTTTTTCTAATTCGTCCAGAAACAAAAATCAATATCAAGTGAGATGTTTTGATTTTGTTTTATTTATCAAACTAAATTTTTTTTATCAAGGCCATGACCTTCTAGGCATGTGCACTTGCTTAAAGAATTGTGATTTAAAAATACAAATTCAGACATTTGTGCACGCGGTCTTTGTAAGGGACACCTTGGATCCTTCTATAGCCTCTCAATTACATTGCTAGGATTCTTATCTTCAATTTTTCAGTAAGCGTCCGAAAATCTCAAGCATACGAAAATGACGCCATGACCAAGGAGCGTAAGAGATTTCAATGATTGACAAAGCTTTTGATATCAACTTTGTCTAGGCAGAATTTTATGACGCCATGACCAAGGAGCGTAAGAGATTTCAATGATTGACAAAGCTTTTGATATCAACTTTGTCTAGGCAGAATCTTATGACGCCATGACCAAGGAGCGTAAGAGATTTCAATGATTGACAAAGCTTTTGATATCAACTTTGTCTAGGCAGAATTTTATGACGCCATGACCAAGGAGCGTAAGAGATTTCAATGATTGACAAAGCTTTTGATATCAACTTTGTCTAGGCAGAATTTTATGACGCCATGACCAAGGAGCGTAAGAGATTTCAATGATTGACAAAGCTTTTGATATCAACTTTGTCTAGGCAGAATCTTGTTCACGTTATCACGCCGACTTCCTTTCTCGTATCAACTTGAAACTTTGCACAATTACTCGTGTTCAATGACTACACACGAATGAATTAACCAATCAATTAATTAAATAGCGGTAATTAATTAATTAATTTTGTTTTGGTTAGAAAAAGGGAGACAAATCTTGCAGTATTGAGCCATATGGAAGCAATTGTGCGATTCTTCCCTTTATATGCAATAGTTCTTTAAAAAAAATATTTCGCTTGTTTCTTTACATCAGTGATGAACAACCTAATTCGGCCCGCGGGCCTTTAAAATTTCCTACACTCGTCTCGCGGGCCACATGAACGAAAAGTTACAAAATGAAATGAAATTGTTTTGAAACTATATTGGTAGAAACCTATAGATTTTGATACGTAATTAATAGGTTATTTTACAATTATATATTTTTTACGCGTTACACACAAACTTTATCTCTCTACTTAAATGTGAGCAACACCGGCTCATGTTGTGGTCTCTTTTTGATAAATATTTCCATGGATCCTCCAATATCTAAGCATAGTTTAACAATTTTTTATTCGCGGCTCAAACCAAGAATGCCACCATATTAATCTTATAATGCCGTTTTTACGTTGTTGTTTTATCAAACAGCCAGACACTTTCTTTATAAAATAAATATGTTGGCTTTATATCATGTTCATAAACACACAAATGTTAAAGATCATGATACCAATCCATCAGAGAAAAAGTGAGGGCCCAAACATTTGGAATGTAGATTTCTACACTTAGTGCCGACGTTGCGGCGGGCCGGATGTTACCACGTCGCGGGCCGGATATGGCCCGCGGGCCGTAGTCTGGGCATCACTGCTTTACATGATTGGATCTCACTTACCAAAAAGTCCAAGCATCCTGGATACAGAACTATGTTGCAGAAAACCAATATCTGCGTACAATTTTAGATTCATTCTTCCATTTATTTGTTGGACATCAGATACTTTCTTAAAGCGCCATGAGTCTACATTGCGTTAGTTAACAGCGCTCTATTAATATTATTAATGTCATTATTAGTAGTAACAATTTATTTTAAAACATCATTGCTTATTTGTGTCTTTGAATTGTGTCTTCGATTTTATGTACCATCCAGATGATGGCATGGTGAAGTAGTTCATTTGGCCAGACCCTAGTGAGTTAGCTTACCGCTAGATAATAACAGTCCATTTTTATGGTATGGGATAATTGGGCCCGCACTTAATTAGTTAAATATTGATTAATGTAGAGCTAATTAATCCACAGACCGAGCAGGACCCCGTGTTACTCTGCTGGCAGATACTTTGTAATTTAGCCCAAGACTGTTTATAATTTACATAAGACACTTTATATAATTTAACTTATAACATTTTATTACTGACTCTCTAGCTTCAAGCTGCAAGTCACCAAATAGTTTTTTGTTTGTTTACAGAGTTTATATCAACTCACTCTGTCTGGTACGTTTGTAACACGTTATTTCTCCCTCACCCAATTTCGGATCAAGCTGAAATACGCACAATTATTTATTTTACCTGACAGCACAAGGATCAACAAAACTAGTATAGTTCAGCTACAAAGCCCAATATAGTTCAGCTACAAAGCCCAATATAGTTCAGCTACAAAGCCCAATATAGTTCAGCTACAAAGCCCAATATAGTTCAGCTACAAAGCCCAATATAGTTCAGCTACAAAGCCCAATATAGTTCAGCTACAAAGCCCAATATAGTTTAGCTACAAAGCCCAATATAGTTCAGCTACAAAGACCAATATAGTTCATCTACAAAGACCAATAAAGTTCAGCTACAAAGCCCAATATAGTTCAGCTACAAAGCCCAATATAGTTCAGCTACAAAGACTAATATAGTTCAGCAACAAAGGCTAATATAGTTCAGCTACAAAGCCCAATATAGTTCAGCTACAAAGCCCAATATAATTCAGCTACAAAGCCCAATATAGTTCAGCTACAAAGCCCAATATAGTTCAGCTACAAAGCCCAATATAGTTCAGCTACAAAGCCCAATATAGTTCAGCTACAAAGCCCAATATAGTTCAGCTACAAAGCCCAATATAGTTCAGCTACAAAGCCCAATATAATTCAGCTACAAAGCCCAATATAGTTCAGCTACAAAGCCCAATATAGTTCAGCTACAAAGTCCAATATAGTTCAGCTACAAAGCCCAATATAGTTCAGCTACAAAGACTAATATAGTTCAGCTACAAAGACTAATATAGTTCAGCTACAAAGCCCAATTTAGGTCAGTTACAAAGTCCAATATTGAACCATATTATCTGCATTGATTTTATGTGATAAAACGTCGCCTGTGGTGTAATAGACTGTCAAATGACTGTCACACAACTGTCACACACCTGTCACACAACTGTCACACACCAGACACCGCCGACGATATCCCCCCTACATAACATTCTATCAATATTCTCGGAAACCATTTCACGATAAAGGAAACTCGTCTCTCTTCCAGACCGATATTTCTCCTTCCTCCTTCCTTTCTTTATCTTTATTTTTTTTTTTTTGTTCTGTTCCTTGAACACGTTATGGGGTGAAGTTGAAATCAATGAAGAAGGCTGAAAGATGATGGATAGAAAAATAATAAGAACTGCGGCGTAACTGATGGGTCTCTGGTCCCCGACTGGGTAGGATGCATGCCGAATCGAAATCTGACAGATCTGGGGAAAGGACACATACAAGGGAGAGAACACGTCACAAGGGCGATAAACAACGCGCTGAGTAAAAGAGAATGTAAGAGAAATAGAATGAGAAAGACAGTCTGGGCCAGACAGAGAGAGGGAGAGACAGACAGAGAGAGGGAGAGACAGACAGAGAGAGGGAGAGACAGACAGAGGGAGGGAGAGACAGACAGAGAGAGGGAGAGACAGACAAAGAGAGGGAGAGACAGACAGAGAGAGGGAGAGACAGACAGAGAGAGGGAGAGACAGACAGAGGGAGGGAGAGACAGACAGAGAGAGGGAGAGACAGACAGAGAGAGGGAGAGACAGACAGAGAGAGGGAGAGACAGAGGTAGAGACAGACAGAGAGAGGGAGAGACAGACAGAGAGAGGGAGAGACAGACATAGAGGGGGAGAGACAGACAGAGGGAGGGAGAGACAGAGAGAGGGAGAGACAGACAGAGAGAGGGAGAGACAGACAGAGAGAGGGAGAGAAAGACAGAGAGAGGGAGAGACAGACATAGAGGGGGAGAGACAGACAGAGGGAGGGAGAGACAGACAGAGAGAGGGAGAGACAGACAGAGAGAGGGAGAGACAGACAGAGAGAGGGAGAGAAAGACAGAGAGAGGGAGAGACAGACAGAGAGAGGGAGAGACAGACAGAGAGAGGGAGAGACAGACAGAGAGAGGGAGAGACAGACAGAGAGAGGGAGAGACAGACAGAGAGAGGGAGAGACAGACAGAGAGGGGGAGAGACAGACAGAGAGAGGGAGAGACAGACAGAGAGAGGGAGAGACAGACAGAGAGAGGGAGAGACAGACAGAGGGAGGGAGGGAGAGACAGACAGAGGGAGGGAGAGACGGGTAGACAGACAGAGAGAGGGAGAGACAGAGAGAGACTGAAAAAAAACAGAGTGAAAGACAGAGAGAGGAAAAGAGAAGAGAGAGACAGATGTTAAGATAGAGAGAGGTAGAAGAGAGACAGAGAGAGACAGATTAGAACTTATCCAAAGGGCAGAGAGAAACATACGGAGAGAAAATGAGCGATAGAAATATTGTAACTTCTCATTGGGGGGCGTGATATGCTCTTTGGTTTGTTTCTACAATAGTTAGCGGTTCAAATCCCTCACGATATCACTCATTGTCATGTAGCGTAAACTTGACCAGTAAATTTCTTCAAACTAAAACTAAATTGAAAGAATAACACCAATGTACTATAACTTTTGCAACGAATATGAAAAAAAAAACATCAACTTACTTTTGCAATTGATAATAAGAGACCCTAACTTTCCAAATTCTATAAAACACCCTAAATTTTTCCAATTCTATAAACCCCCTACATTTTCCAATTCTATAAAACCCCCTAAATTTTCCAATTCTATTAAAAAAAAACACTAAATTTTTCAATTTCTATGAAATCCCCTAATTTTTCCGATTTATAAAAAACAAAAATCTAAATACCCTATCCAAAGGTAACCAAAAGCTTCCTTTCTACAAGAACCGAAACTTTTGACCTATCCAGTAAACGAGTATACGAACGATTCCAGTTTATCGGTACTTTATTCATTTTTTGAGTGCTTTCAAAATCTCAGTAGTTAAGTGCCTTTTTATATTTTGATATTATAGATATTATTGGGTGTTATGGTATTCAAGGCATAGCTTTCATGTTCTTATCATCTAGTTACCTAAAACATCACTGACTAACAATGATTCTCAAATCTTGGATGTAACATGTATCTTTTGTTTGTTTGTTTGTTTTTTTCATTTAAAAATCGTCTTTCGATTTGAGAAAATATTTGTTCCTCTACTTGAAAAAAGTGTTTGCAATAAAATAGTCTGGAGAGGAGGATACGTGTGGCATTGGGCTGACAGGAGGGAGGAGTCGACCGTTTACTTCTGCTGTGTCAGGCAATGTGTGTTAGGCATGTGTGTCAGACTTGTGTTTCAGGCGTATTCGTCAGGCGTATTTGTCAGGGCGTATTTGTCAGACGTTTGTTTCAGGCGTCTGTGTCAGGCATCTGTGTCAGACATCTGTGTCAGTTCTTGCATGTGTTTGTCCCTTCTGGTTTGCAAATCTGAAAGAGGGGGAAAAAAAGGGCGGGAAAGTGCGTGATTTCAACCTGAAGTGAACATTGGAGAGACTGGACGGAAGAAGGAACGAGAGAGGGAGAAGCTTGTCTTTCCAAAGGTTACCGGCCCTGATAATCCACGGGAGGCAATCAATGATGGAAAATAACGGTCATTAGGTTCAATTAGGGACCCTTACGTAATCAATCGAAATACTGTCCACCCCACCGGCCCTCAAAAACACACCCTCCCTAACCGACATCCACGGTACTACCCCACCCGCCCGCACTACTTGTTCAACGAGGTAGTTTATTTCTTTAAAAAATATCTCTCTGCTGTTCTCTCTCTCTCTCTCTCTCTCTCTCTCTCTCTCTTATGCGCTATCTAACTGGTGCACTATCTTGTTAAGTTTAATTATCTCGACCTGTATCCTTACTAATTTCACTCTCTCTCTCTCTCTCTCTCTCTCTCTCTCTCTCTCTCTCTCTCTCTCTCTCTCTCTCTCTCTTTAGCTATCTTCGCTTTGTCTCTTTCTTTATATCTAAACTATTTTTCCTCCCAGTAAATGAAATATCTTTTTTCGTGTACAAAATTCTTCGCTCTGTCTCTGGCACATTCTGTTTTTCCGTAAGAAGCATACACCGGTCATCTACACACATTTTCAAGAAACATCAGCAATTAGGCCTACATTAAAACAAAGCGCCAAACTCTCTGATACATTCGCTGCACACAGGAGCAAACACAATACTTGAGATGAGAGGGACCAGAAAATATATTGATAGACTATCTTCAGTACAAGGACACACACATACACACACACACATGTAAGTGTTGATAAGGACACACACTTGTGACGGAGGACACACACTTTGGACACAGGATACACACTTGGGACGCAGGAAACTCACTTGGGACACAGGACACACAAGTTGGACACATGACACATATTTGGGACACAGGACACACACTTGGGACACATAGCACACACCTGGGACACATGAAAATACAAGAACATGCAAGCTATTAGAGTTAGAAAAAATGAATTAATTCAGTAATTAATGAGGCTACTTAGACCAGACTTGACCTACATATTTTGTCATTATTAACGCAGACAAAGCCGTTGTCTGATCAGAATGAGCTGGAAATGAATAAAATGAAACGAGTATAAACCTATTTTGAATAGAGTTTCATACAATGGAAATAACGCTGAATACCATTTTGAGTCTATATGTAGCCCATTCATCAACACCACTCGGTTGTCCATTTCATCTAAAAGCCGCCATCTAATTTTCCTACGTTGCTCCCTCGTAGACTATGGATCTGGACAGCCGAGACTTTCGCATCAAATCATCGCCTGTCCGATCAAATACTCTCCTGACTACATCTCTTAAGCAGTTTACGGCATGAGCGGGAAAAGTTCTCAGCGAACTGTGAAGATAAACTTCAAACCACGAGAGTTCCCCTCCATAAGAGCTAGATGGCCATCCGTCATTCCCTGGCAGCGCCGCTATCCAATAGAGTTCCATTGTCCACACATTAATCAAGCAACGCGTGAAAGGAGATTGTGACTGTAGACCATTGTCCAGTCTCCGTAGGGTGATTCCTAGGATACTGCGTGGCCCTGTATCTTAATACAAATCTGAACTGTACCAGTTCACACAAGACACTAGTTGGCATACAGCCAGAATCGAGTGGGCTGATAACAGTGCGTTAGTTGGTTAGATTTAAAAGTCAGTATAAAGATCTAGTATAGTCCTTTTGGTTAGACTCTTGGGTACTAACGATTTCCAGGCTAGTTTAAAACTGAACATTTATTTGACCATTGATATATTCAAGATCACAATTTTAACAATCTTCTAGCTGTCTTAACTCTTTCTCTCCTAATCGACGATTTCATCATTGATTTTGACCTCATTAAAATAAGTTCATGTTTAATTTTATAACATTGACTTTGTGTTTTATAAAAAGAGCATGCATTTCCCTTTAATCCTATACCAAATATAACATTTTCTGATAACAAACAACAAAGCTACTGAAGACCAATCATAACAGGGTAGTGAAATAGTAATGAGCAAAATGAAGAATTCCTTCGAAACCTGAAAAAAAAATTACGGAGAGAAAGAGTTAAGAAATTTTAGTTTTTTAACTGCCCCCATCACTTAATAAACAAAATACTTTTTTCTAAGTATGCGCCCAAGTGCAAGCTGTAGATTTATTTCCTTAGAAAATTCCAAACAAATTGTCAAATTAAAATTTTTTATGTATTTTGGGAATTTTCATTATAATTTTTAAACAAAGTAATAAGAAAACAATTTGTTTAAAGCTTTAGTTGCTTACGTTATTGAAGCAATAAAATAAAGTAACATAGAAAAAGAAAGATATGCAGAAATGCGGTGACGTTGTAAGGTAACATAACAAAATAAAAAGACGAAGATTGGTGAAGACTTTGAAACATTTAAAAGAAAATTGAAAGATATAAAGATTAGTATTATTACTATTTTACACTATTGTTGCTAATTACATACTACAAATTACTTCGTGGAACAAACGAAAGAGATTAAAAGATAAAAAAGTGAACACAAATTATCATGTACATTTGAAAATTGATATCTCAGCAACATTTC
This sequence comes from Biomphalaria glabrata, assembly GCF_947242115.1. Taxonomy (NCBI): domain Eukaryota; kingdom Metazoa; phylum Mollusca; class Gastropoda; family Planorbidae; genus Biomphalaria; species Biomphalaria glabrata. The sequence goes on from NC_074725.1 coordinate 9,072,239, forward strand.
TAATATTCTATACACCAGAGACACCAAAAAAGCATGGATGTAATTCTCCAGTAAAGAAAATTACTTAATTGTACACAGTTCCATTTATTTTACCTTTGCCTTTTTTTTTTTAAATCTTATCTTACGTAAAACAGACATTAATTTAAAACTATCTAGTCGTGCATGTTGATCAATTATTTCAATTCTGCCATTGGCTTTCCTGGCTGACTCAAGCAGCCCAGTCGATGCTCTATAAGGGAAGAGAGAGCACTAGTACAATTTTTTCTAGCATATGGGACAAGGAATGTGCCTTTATCGTTGTGTCTTTCTGATTATTTTATTAGGTTCTGTATTTGAAGATTATGGTTCAGTGTTTTATGTATAATTGCTACTTTAATTATAAGTCTTCTATTCTATCCTGAAGGCTTTCTAAATTTAGTGATTTTACTAAAAGTGTTACCTTAATAAAACGAGAATATTCGTTTATGAATCTCACTGCTCTATTTTGTGTCTGTTCCAGTTTCTTAATGTTTTCTTGAGTTGAGGGGTCCCAAACCGTGACCTCCGTGACGAAGGTGCCGCCCAAACAGAAGATGCATATTTTATAATTGGCGTAACCAAGGTCAAATAGCATTTTAATTTTATGTTCTTATTTGATTTATAGAAATTTCTTTTAATAAACCCTAATGCTTTGTTTGATTTTTTGATAGCTTCATCAATATGGGGATTCCATGACAATTTTTCATTTATTATAACACCTAGGTATTTTGTGTTTTTACTATGTGTGTTACTGGTTTACCATGAAAAAGAAAAGTGGTATTTATTTGATTTAGTTTTTGTTTTTGTTGTTACTTTGATTTTTCTTATAACAAGCTATGACTCTGCTAGAGCTACTTCACCGCACACTATTCAAGATCTGAAGGGTGGCGCACAAAAAAGTAGTTCGCCTAAATGAGAAGGTAAATGGAGTCGGGCTACTTTTTCGTGCGCCACCCGGTAGTAGAGACAACATAGCCCACACCACGACCTGACCTGACACGTGATAAATCTCTTTGAAAAACACAAAAGCACGAGCTGTTCATCAATACATGTGTTTCAATCTTGGGCTGTGTGCGTGTCTGTGTGTGTGCGAAATAGCTAAAAATTTTCATTCCAATTACACGTGTCAATAACACACCTACACATCTGTGTTAATCTAATGTACACACCAACCTCATTACATTCAAAGTGCATTCTTAAAGGCACGTATATCAGTTTGTTACCCAGAAGTAATAAAAACCTCTGTTATAAGTGTTAAAAGATTTCACTATTGAAATACTCCCTCATGTAATTTCTTGGACGCTAAACTGGATATTTGAGAACCAAAACTGTAAGTAATCTGTTTTAGAATGGACCTCATTCACCAATAGTAAACAAACAACATTTAGCCATGTGATTCTATATATCTTCTATACAAATTATGTAATCCATAACGGCCGTCACGTGATACGTATTTTTCATTGTTTTATCAATATTATGTGTTTATTTACGATTGGTGAATGAGGTCCATTAGGAAGATGTTTGTGTGTGTGTTTATGTGTGTATGTGTGTAGAGAAGATCTGGGATGATGTTGTAGCATATAATGAGCTTCTTTTTATACAATGATCAAATAGTTTATTTTTTAATTGCACGCGCTAGACTGGAAGAACGGAGACACGTGATGACTGAAAGGCGGCAGACAGTTGATTCCATAGAAGGCCTCAACACTGACGCGAAACGTCACTACCTGTGGGCAGTTTAGACATACAGACTTATGACGTGGCAACGAGCTTTTGGTCTAAACTGCCCAGCCCACAGGTAGTGACGCTGCGGGTCAGTGTTCATGCCTTCTGTAACGATTGGTCTGGGTTGATTGGAGTCGAAAGTAGAGTCGAAAGTAGAGTTGAAAGTAGAGTTGAAAGTAGAGTTGAAAGTAGAGTTGAAAGTAGAGTTGAAAGTAGAGTTGAAAGTAGAGTTGAAAGTAGAGTCGAAAGTAGAGTTGAAAGTAGAGTTGAAAGTAGAGTCGAAAGTAGAGTTGAAAGTAGAGTCGAAAGTAGAGTTGAAAGTAGAGTCGAAAGTAGAGTTGAAAGTAGAGTTGAAAGTAGAGTTGAAAGTAGAGTTGAAAGTAGAGTCGAAAGTAGAGTTGAAAGTCTCTAATAGAATACTTTGGATGATTAATGCGCAAATCTTAGTAGATATAGGAAACTGAATAATAACGGCCACAAAATATGAACATTTAGGAACGGAACTAGAATGGAGACGGAAATAGAGTCAGAACACTTTGAGCTAGTTGTACAATCTATAAGTTCATGTTTGACGAAGCTTTTGACGAAGCGACGCTAATACAGGACTGTTCCATATTTATTAGATTAAATCAACTTCTATATATTTCTTGATGCAGTCTCTAGTGTGATTCATTAGTTCTGGCGTGTGTGTGTGTGTTTAGTAAGTTTCTAGTTCTAGAATAACATCTAATTAAGCTACTTAGAATAACTTGGTCGAAGCAGACAAATATACTACGAGGCCAGTAACATTGCATCATCAAGTCAAATATCACCTTGTATTTAAAAGACTATTTTGAATAAATATAGACTGATATGAACATTCTATGGAAGAGTGTAATTTACATTACAAACGCTTAAATATGATAGCAATCTGAGTTCTGTAGATACATTAGAGCCTTGCTACAAAAATGTTTCTGTCACAGTGTCATTCTGTCTGTTAGTACGTCCGTCAAACTAGCTGTTAATCACGTGCAACACAACATATAGACGTCTATGTAATGTCAAATAATTAGTAACGTTTCATTGCAGTCGGATCATGTAAATGGGATTATATCGGGATGTGATCGTAATAACCATCTGGTCCGATAAAGCATTCAACTGTATAATATGATTTCTTTATTTATTTAGAATACATTCCCGAATAAACAGGTGGTCTGATTAACCAGTGGCCTGATAAAGGGAATACGACTGTAATTTAGTTTCAAGTCCAATATTCACTATTAGCGCTGCCATAAACTACGACGTTTAATAACTGTATCCTAAAACCAGCATTGATTCTGTACAGTCTGAGGACCGTCGGTAAACCAACCCTTGCCAAGAAATCACGAAACTGGTTATTTTGATAAACACTGGAAAGGCCGTCTCGAGGTTTTGCACCGGGCCAACCAGTCGAAGCCGTGAGTTAGGTACACGGTAAACCTACACCGATTCACCTCTTTTTGTCTTCGCCCTTGCAGGAGAACTGATGAGACCAATTTGATCTGATGGCACGATCTGGGAAAGAGAGAAATTACTCGGGAGTTAGGGTTTGACTAGAAGAAATATAGAAGGCTGTGGAGCATGTGTCGTTTAAAGTGATGCGTTATAGGCCAGTGATAGTAATTGACACAATCATTGATGGGGGGAATTGTGGTGTGTGACTGTCTTCATGTTATTTATATGTCCATGTGCTACTAAAGATAGTCTAGTCCAAGACTTTTTTAAAATGCCTCTATTCAAGTTATACCTAAGTGGATAGACACGAATCTCGAAAACGGCTCTACGATTTTCATAAAAGTTTGACAGTTGATGTTGTTGGGAAAAGAATTACTAGCTCGTTGCCCAGACGGGAGAAAACTCTAGTTCGACCATTAATATTTTTCAAAGTACGAAAAGTAATGGATGAGAAAATATTTCTCTTGAACGGACTCTACCTCTTCGGGTATTTCCATATTTAGGCCCTATTCCATAGACTTGTATATTATATCTAGACTGGAAAGCGGAAACTGATTCTTACCCGCGATTCATCGATTCACAGACTTATATATATAGATATGTATGTACGTAACTCTTTTTCAGGCTGTAAAGGAAGTCGCCCCAATCAATCTTTTCTGTCTTAGAAAAGTAATAACCTTTAGTTTTCAAAGTTTAGAAATAATGCAAAATCATTTCTCGGATTTTCTTTAGAATTTGCTATTAATCACATAACTATATATTAGCACAAATATATGAAACAAAGTAATTTCCTGTTTGTTTCCATTGAGATAATGTTTTAAAAATTCTAGATGGAAATAATTCATGTCTGTTGATTTAAATCGTCTTATACAAATAGATTGATTACTTATAGCTTTCTAGATTATATATTTAAAAATTGCAAAATAATAATTATGAGACGAAGTGCTCTTATTTTCATGTTCAATTACTAGATCATTACTATTCAGCCCAGCTGACAAGTAACATGCCTTACGATGTGTATCATTTGTACCTGCCTTCATAGGCTAAAAGTACACTGTAAAATCTGTACACGTTTATTTATAACAAGCGAGACGAGGGTCAATCACTGCTATATATTTTCTTTTCTTCAAAATGGCATCACCAGCCCATCGGGTTCCGGTCCACCGGGACTTTGCCCGAATGCCGATATGTCACTCTGCCACAGGGGCGACGTCGTGTATGTCTGCTAATCTCTGTCTGTGGTCCCGTCTAGGACATTGGCCACCAACCAGTTTACTCTAGGCGTCTCGGTTCTTGGCGAGTCTCTACAACTGTCCCCACGTCTTGTTCATATGCATGGCATCTGCTACCAAATCGCGGCGACTTGTATTTCGGCTTGCACTTTATTTAAATGAATGTTTATTTTGACGTCATCGTTTATAAAGATGTTCTCATCCTGTATCGCTCTGTGACATCAACTTGAGAGACAGCAATGTTGTAGTTGATGCCTCATACATCTCATTCCTCCGAACGTCTCTGATTCCCTTGGAGTGCTACTTTCACGGTGCTATTTGATTCCTCGCAGGTAGAAGAACAAAAAAACATAAAACGTAACACGGTTTGGCTATAAATAGAAGTAAGGTGAGAGAATAAAAAGCAGAGGGAGAAATTACTGCGCCCCTCACCTAATAATAGCCTAGGAGTCGATGCAATATGCTCACACGTTAAACAAATTATGGGATGTTTTGTGTTGGGTGCTTTGAACATTGTGCCGTGAGTCATACTTATATCAGCGAGACCTAGTCATTAGTTACTTTATTTGTTTGTTTGTTTGCTTGCTCGGTTTATCTTTACAGGACATACAATAGTCTAGATATAATTAATATTTATGTCCATGATCTCTTGATGTACTATTATTCATCTACTTATTCACCTATTTTAGCAGAAATACGAGCAAAGCTAACAAGTTATACTGCATTCCAATACATAGAACACAATATAGCGCCATACATATTCATATATCTACTATTTAATAAAAATCCCAATGATTTCAGATGGGCTATTGAAAAGGAATAAAAGGTATTTGTACCAAATATTTGAACGACAAACAAACTCGACATAGCATATAAAGTGCATATGATCTTCGTGTACTTGATCTTTAGAAACCTATCAAGTGAGCTTGTTTATACGTACTTGTTTACACGTACTTGTTTATATGTACTTGTTATATGTACTTGTTTATATGTACTTGTTTATATGTACTTGTTTATATGTACTTATTTATACGTACTTGTTTATATGTACTTATTTACACGTACTTGTTTATGTGTACTTGTTTATGTGCACTTGTTTATATGCACTTGTTCATATGCACTTGTGTATATGTACTTGTGTATATGTACTTGTGTATATGTACTTGTGTATATGTACTTACTTGTTAATATGTACTTACTTGTTAATATGTACTTACTTTTTTATATGTACTTGTTTATATGTACTTTTTTGTTTACTTGATTATGGATACTTTGATTACGTGAACTTGATCTTGTGTACTTGATATTGTACAGTGTGTTTGATCTTGTGTTATTGATATTAAGAAACCGATCTTGTGTGCTTGTTTACGTGTACTTGATAATGTGTACTTGATAATGTGTACTTGATCATGTGTACTTGATAAATGTGTATTTGATCTTGTGTACTAGATCTTGTTAGTATGATCTTTTGTTCATGTTTTGACTATGTCATAATATAGACTTATCGTTATCCAAAATCGATTTGCGTCAATAATATAAAACCAGCTGAATCCTTGAATGCATCGAGGCTGTAGAGCAAGAAGCGCAATCATGAATTGTTCTTCTATGGCATCCTTCAGTCGCGAAACGACTATGGATCATCTCATGTGTTTCCCACACAGCAGTTCTTCACGCAGCTAATCTATCCAAAATATAGTTTGGTATCGGCTGCTACTACACTGTGAAAATAGTGAAATACAAAATAAATAAATAAAACATGAAGATCTCCACCAGAATTTCAACAAACTGTAATCCCGGACTGTTTATTTCCTAACACTTCTTAAAAATTATACAGAAATGAATCTCTTTCAAACTTCAGTCAAATTGTATAAATAGAAACGCAGTATCTTCCCTCCGATTATGATGTAATCTCTTTGACTTAAAAGTTGTCCGAAGCAACCAATCATATTGCCTTGATCTAATTATATATTTAAAAATCGTTTTTCTTATCAAAGTGGAATTCTCAGACAGCGAGAGAACAAAGATCAAAGTTCTAATTACCAATTTTACTCTTTTCTGACTTTACAGAAACATTTTTGAGCTTCAAAACGGTAATTCCCAGAAATAAAAGGAGACGGGAAACAAAGTCAGGAAAAAAAAACGCAGAAAATATAAAAACTTGTATACTTCTTGGAAGATGAATGACAATTTCCGGTATAAACTTCCCAGAAGACACTCGCGTCTTATTTATATCTTCTCTAGGGATGAGGGGAAGTACCATTTCTTTGAAAGGTCAAAGGTTAAACGTAACAGTGATCTCCCAGGTTCTGGTCTCTGATCTTTCTTCACCTTTCTACCTGACTAGAAGAAGCATCCGTTGTAATAGATTTATGTTTTCTTTCCATAATCTCTGCCAGTATCTACTCTATGGACGATATTTCCCTGATGGAAATCTTGATAGCACCATAAGCTAAATGTTATCTCGCAAGACTGAACTTTAGACTTGTATAGAACTTGTGCGTATAACTGATCCTCTCTCTTCGAAGTTCAAAGCTCTGACAGTGTGAGAATAATTTCAATAAATCCTAAATGAACCAGCTCTCATCCAAATTTCAATTTTAAGAAATCCTCGCCTAAAAATCGGACACAACAGAATGAAATAGCACATGTTAAGGAAGCTGAAAATTGAGACCTGTGAACTTTGGCTTTGTTGAATGTCACCCGAAAATGCCGACCCTGTTCTTGAAAATTGCTGCCCAGATCATCTCACACATTGAACTAGTTGTCTGTAGCCTCCAATGTAATTGCTGCCCAGATCATCTCACACATTGAACTAGTTGTCTGTAGCCTCCAATGTAATTGCTGCCCAGATCATCTCACACATTGAACTAGTTGTCTGTAGCCTCCAATGTAATGAGATTGCTGTGGACGAAGATGAAACAGGCTTATTTTGTCAGAAGGGAGAGCCACACATTTATTTTTAGATTACAAAAGTTTAGCTGTGCACTTTAGTAAAAAGTAAAAGTCAAGCTCCCCTTTCAGACCCTTCGATCTATGGGGTAGATGATGCTAAGGTCATCTATTTCTATGGCCAACAGTTAACGAGCAGGGTGTCATGTGGCCAGCACAACGACTAACCGCCTTTACTTTCCCCAACTTAAGTCAGGCCCCCATTAGAGTTGGTTGGACTCAGGGACGCCATAAAAATCCCGAAATCGAAAATCCCAGCCCTCACTTAGATTCGAACCCAGAATTCCAGGTTCTCAATTCAAGCGCTTAACTACTCAGCCACTTCAGTACAATTCCATAAATGAATTTAGATTCTCTACATATCCATTCGTTTTGTATAGTTACAACGGAAATAATGAATTTTGATCTGGAATAATATTGTGGTGTATAGTTGAATTAATTGATATACCGGCACATATTGTGTACGTTTGAAATTAAAACAAAAAATAGTAATCATGCATCACTAATCATTGAAATCCCTATATGGCTTCATATTGTAACTTACTCATCTTACATCAACGCTAAATCTTTGTCTCTTTTTCTACCCATTAGCCGTTTCAAATATAATTTAGTGACATCGTTTTTATGCAAATTTAGCTAGACCCAAATTTGTTTTTATAAAAATTGTTAATGTTTGTAACACATCAACATAAATGTACATATTCTGTCATCCGAAATTGTAATTACAATTACGGCCAAGAGCCAATAAATGTACTGTTTGTATAAATATGGAGTACTCTGTCGTTGGTACACGACTGATCTCGCAAGAGGCTCTAAAAAAGTAAGTCTCTTTTGTTTGTCTTTCAGATCTCAAAAACTAGATTTGCTATTATAAACTTAATTATACCGTCGCTTTATTTTTGGGCCCGTATGGGTGCCACAGCTACACGTAGTCCTCCTAAAGCGATCCCTCTTATTATCAATATTGAATATATAAAGCATTTTTTTCCTCACATATAACACCATTTTTAAAACAAGAATAAAATATTTACATATTTTTAGTTTTTGAATGCTTTACTGCAGAGCTGCAACTATTTGAAACTTCAGGGATAGTATGAACATATGTATATATATAATAATACCAGGTGGCCGGGTCTCACACTCAATTGAATAATTTCATAAGGAAGGATATATACCGAAGTTATTTTGGGAATGTCCTTGTTAATACGAAAATGAACTCTCGCGTAAAGACTACCAATCTGAAGAGTTGCTTTAGTGTTCTGTTAGTTCTAAATGTAATTGTACAAGACAATTAGAATAGAAAGTCTCTTTAACCCACCTACAGCCTAGAAAAACCACAGGTCACGTCGTGTCGCCTTACATTGCACTTTTTGAGTAAAACTATTGGACTATTATTGGCTTAGAAAAAGTCCTTGCATTGTAACCTCTCAAATAGTTCAAACATCCAATATTACAATTAGTATATTTATTATGGCTTTAGTACAAAACACAAAGTGATAAGAAATCTCCACGTTATAGGGTAAAACATGCACTTTGTAACAAATCAAAATAGTACATTTTTTTCCCCAAAGAGACTTAAAAACATTGCGTTAGTATTCTTTAGAAGCGCTTCCGTGGGGCATCTCTGTTACGCCGACCATCATTTAGCTAACAAAAAAAAAAAGATTGCCTTTGACTTTGACTTATGTTCGTCCCCCATACGGGATACGTGCCCTGCCCAGCGTGACTGTTGGACTAAAGAAGTGCATACCGAGTTTTACCGAGGCTTATAGTTAAACCCAAAGAGGCTGCAGCGTACGCAAATTCGTTGACCGCGAGCTAGATATCATGTTCAGTGTGAGCAAGTATGTCGTAGAGAAACTGTGTAATGACCATTTCCTTTGGTTTGGTAAGGGACAGTAGACCTCGAAGCTTGAACATATTGTAATAATTCACCAGCCAAATAACAACTAAGTATACGTTACCTACAAGTTTCTAATGAATTAAAGTGTAAACAATTTATAAAGGAACATTAAAACTTACTACTAATCATACCAAATTTAAGTTTATTATTTCTCTCTAATAGTTTCATCATAAATCAATCTAGAATAAGATTGTAAGTAAATGATCAATCAGGCCAATTGATTCATTGAAACTTGTTCTTGTTTGCAAAGAATATCGAGTTTTCCCCATGTGGCCAATGAGTTGATAATTTGTCTTCTCATTTATATACATATACTTTGAAATTTTAAAGAAAATCGTTAGAGCCGTTTTCGAAATAGAATTTATATATAAATTTATATACATACATACATACATACATGATTTGCTCGCTTAAGAGTAGATAATATATATATATATATATATATATATATATATTTCGTTTAATTGTTTACAAAACACTCTGTGACTATAACAACAGTGTTAAGTTGATTCAAATATGAAATGAATGGACTATAATTAATATGTTCATGTGTTTAATTTTAAGACTATCTTTGCGAAGAGAAGTTGTATCATTTTAGAGTTGAATTAGAGATTTAGACCTAGGAATAGAGAGATGTGTAACATTTCGTGTAATGTCTAATGAAAGAATGTACGTTAAGAATTCTAAATTCGCAGATATAATGAACGTATTTATGTAAAAATGCTTTTAAAACACAAATTTGAAGCTTAATTTTATTAAATAACGAAATTAATAGACTATATTTTACATCTTAATGTTTTTCTAAAAAAAATGCTTTTAAAACACAAATTTGAAGCTTAATTTTATTAAATAATGAAATTAATAGACTATATTTTATATCTTAATGTTCAAAGTAAAAAACTATCTGCGCAAAGTGTAGTTCTTAAAATTAGATCTAGATCTAGATCCTTTCGATCTTTTCATGTAAACATAGTAAACATAACCTAGATCGATGAAGTTATAATGCATTCGTAGAGTTGGTCAACTTTTCTTTTGAGGGTTTGTTTTAGGGCTACAATACATACACTACGGTCTACGTTAGTACCCAAGGAACATTTCTGCCAAGTTCTATCAAGATTGGTCAAACGGCTTAGATTTCTATTCGGCACATACATACATACGCCTTACTTTCTACTTTATAATATAGATGTCTTTACCTATTTTTCTTTGGTGGCCTTCTGAAGGTTATATTTGTAGACTTGACTGAGAGATCTGTAGCTCCCTAGCTCTTAAGTTTTTGTCCCCATCTGTCTATGTTTTCCTGTTTCAATTTTGTCTTCTCTTGCTTAATTATTGGGGATCAAAGAAGGAGGGAGCATGGTAGAGCGATTACCTAACATTCCTGTGATCTAGATCCTCGCTCGCTTTCTCCTTTTCTCTCCATCTCTGTCTCTTCCCTTTTCTTTTTTTTTTCTCTCTTTCTCCGCTTCTTTTTTTTTCTTCATTATTCTCGTTCACCCCCTCTCTTTGTTTCTCCCCTTCTTTCGCCCCTTTCTCCTTTTTTCGTTTATACTCTATCTTTCTATCTCTCCTTCTTTCTTTTATATTCTATATCTCTTTCTCTCCTTCATTCTTTTATACTCTATCTCTCTTTCTCTCTTTCTCTCCTTCTTTCTTTTATACTCTATCTCTCTTTCTCTCTTTCTCTCCTTCTTTCTTTTATACTCTATCTCTCTTTCTCTCTTTCTCTCCTTCTTTCTTTTATACTCTATCTCTCTTTCTCTCCTTCTTTCTTTTATACTCTATATCTCTTTCTCTCTTTCTCTCCTTCTTTCTTTTATACTCTTTCTCTCTTTCTCTCCTTCTTTCTTTTACACTTTATCTCTCTTTCTCTCCTTCTTTCTTTTATACTCTATCTCTCTTTCTCTCTTTCTCTCCTTCTTTCTTTTATACTCTATCTCTCTTTCTCTCTTTCTCTCCTTCTTTCTTTTATACTCTATCTCTCTTTCTCTCTTTCTCTCCTTCTTTCTTTTATACTCTATCTCTCTTTCTCTCCTTCTTTCTTTTATACTCTATCTCTCTTTCTCTCTTTCTCTCCTTCTTTCTTTTATACTCTACCTCTCTTTCTCTCTTTCTCTCCTTCTTTCTTTTATACTCTATCTCTCTTTCTCTCTTTCTCTCCTTCTTTCTTTTATACTCTACCTCTCTTTCTCTCCTTCTTTCTTTTACACTTTATCTCTCTATCTCTCCTTCTTTCTTTTATACTCTATCTCTCTTTCTCTCTATCTCTCCTTCTTTCTTTTACACTTTATCTCTCTTTCTATCCTTCTTTCTTTTATACTCTATCTCTCTTTCTTTCTTCTTTCTTTTATACTCTATCTCTCTTTCTCTCTATCTCTCCTTCTTTCTTTTATACTCTATCTCTCTTTCTCTCTTTCTCTCCTTCTTTCTTTCATAATCTTTCTTTCTCTCTATCTCTCCTTCTTTCTTTTACACTTTATCTCTCTTTCTATCCTTCTTTCTTTTATACTCTATCTCTCTTTCTTTCTTCTTTCTTTTATACTCTATCTCTCTTTCTTTCTTCTTTCTTTTATACTCCATCTCTCTTTCTCTCTATCTCTCCTTCTTTCTTTTATACTCTATCTCTCTTTCTCTTCTATCTCTCCTTATTTCTTTTATACTCTACCTCTCTTTCATTCTCTCTTTCCTTTTAATTAGTTCTCTTCCTTCACTCTAACTCTCATTCTCTCATTTATTCTTTACTTCTTTCTTTGTCTCTTCTCCTCTTTCTTCTTTTATTCCATCTCCTCTCTATACAAACCGCAGCACCACTATTTTTTTTTGTTCCTCTTCTGAGCGTAAGGAAAAAAAACACCTTTAATTTTAAAAATGTTTTGTTTTTTGAAAAGACAATAACACCCCTTTATAAAACTGATAACTTTTTGTAATGGTGATTACTTTCCCTTTTACTTGTCTAGCTTATTAACATGCATGTCTAGAAGTAAGGTTTGTAATTAATAAGACAAAATAAGATAATACCACTCCGATGAGCATAAATCTCAGACTATTTTTATATGCATTTTTAACCTTCATTTCAACTTATTGCCACCTTGTGGAATCAGGCGTCTTATTGTTTCCAACTATATACGGAAAAACTATTTCGTTTTATCAAATTTTTATGATATTCAGTTCCCTACACGCGTCTGCATATAAAGAAAAACGAAAATATTGAAAGTAACTAGTAACAAGAGAAACTTATATTGACCACTGGACCAGGCCTTACAGCACGCGCGATGGTCAGTTATTTTGGATTTTCTCCCCCCATACCCGAGCAGAGCACTAATACGATGTAATGGTTTGGTTAGGACCGCTATAGACAAGCTCACGAAGAGTCGATCTCTGATAGCCAAATATCCAATTTATGGACATACAGTTTGATTTGCTTGGCGCATGAGCCAATGTTCATGTATTTTATGTTCATAGTTCTACCGTTGTGCATCACAATCATTTTATCCGTGAACCAGACCTAGATCTAACCCTAGCTCTACCCATGACAATAAATCTGAACATTCTTCTAACCAAACATCTCAACATTAACCTAACCCTAGCTCTACCCATGACAATAAATCTGAACATTCTTCTAACCAAACATCTCAACATTAACCTAACCCTAGCTCTACCCATGACAATAAATCTGAACATTCTTCTAACCAAACATCTCAACATTAACCTAACCCTAGCTCTACCCATGACAATAAATCTGAACATTCTTCTAACCAAACATCTCAACATTAACCTAACCCTAGCTCTACCCATGACAATAAATCTGAACATTCTTCTAACCAAACATCTCAACATTAACCTAACCCTAGTTCTACCCATGACAATAAATCTGAACATTCTTCTAACCAAACATCTCAACATTAACCTAACCCTAGTTCTACCCATGACAATAAATCTGAACATTCTTCTAACCAAACATCTCAACATTAACCTAACCCTAGCTCTACCCATGACAATAAATCTGAACATTCTTCTAACCAAACATCTCAACATTAACCTAACCCTAGCTCTACCCATGGCAATAAATCTGAACATTCTTCTAACCAAACATCTCAACATTAACCTAACCCTAGCTCTACCCATGACAATAAATCTGAACATTCTTCTAACCAAACATCTCAACATTAACATAACCATAACTCCAACTGTAAAGCTAATCATAGATCTAGCCTTAGAGCTAACAAGCATGCATCTAACACTAACTGTAACGATAACTCAAAATGTAAATATACCTCCTACTAGAGAAATATACTGTAATGTAAACAGCTTTGTATGATCTTTTATTGTTTTATAAATTTGAGGCCCTTTCATCAATAAAGTTTATGTGACTATGTGCAATAGGAATTGATGATTTAAGAAAAAGAAAGAGCGATATCTGAACTGTTAGGCCTATTTAGTTTTACTGACAGATTTCAACAGTTCAACGCTCTTGCGCACATGTCACTTTAAGAGCTTTAGTATGTAAAACAAAGAAGGGCTTTAGAAATATTTGATTTCACCATCTTCTGTACTATGCACATAATAGGTGCAGATATTGCTTTATGTCTTTTTTTAAGCGAACCTTTGTTTTTAGTTTGTTTACAAAGCTTATATCAACGCTGTCTGTCTGGTACAAAAGTTTGTATACGTTATTTCTCCCACACTGCATTTAGGATGAAGCTGAAATTTCTCACAATTATTTATTGTACCAGGCAAAAACTATAATCAATAAAAAAATAATTAACTATTAGTTAACTAACTATGATAATTCTTTTTTTTTTTTTTTTGACTGATTTGGTAATATTAGTTGAATTAGTCCCCTTGAAGAGGCTTGAGCCCTGTGTTTTTTTGTATGCATTAAAAAAACGATCACGGTAACATTGACCCAGATGCTCCATTTTTCTCACTTTCCCAACCCCTTCCCAACTGGTCAAGACAAGTGATATCATTGCGCATTGAGAAAGCTAGAAGCATGAAATTGCGTTTAACAAAAACATTGGTACATATATTTCTAATCGCACAGATTTATCATTGTTAGTCGAGATCTAGATCTGTTACAAATTTCGTTACTTGACTGATCCAAACCAATCGATACAACTACACTTAATCTAAGCTTTGTTTTTTTTTAAAGTATTTTTTATGTTCATATCTTTTCATAGTTGTTATTTACTTTTTATGTTCTAACACAATTGTGTTTTTTTTTTATTTAAGTAGATGTTTATACAGACATGGACAGGCTTAAAAATGGAATTGCAGTTTCAAATGATCCGCAAAATTACATTTTATAGTATCACAGGGCAACTAAATGTGTGGCAAAGACTGACTTGTAGGGGCTACCTATGAGTTCGTGGATAACCCAAACTCACTTTATGTTGTTAAATAATTTTTAAAAATCTAATGACGTCATTCTTGAATACCGCGTTAATTGTGTTGCCTAAAAGTTTCTAATGTAGTTATTTTTTTAATTTATTATTACCCCCCCCCCCTTTTTGTGTTCTGTCTGCGTCACGTCCGCTTCTTGACGTTTGATAGCTCACATTCAGAAGATTGTTATGCAAATTAAACTTCAGCCCCAAGGCTTAAACACTTTTGCGTGTGCCAGATTGTCCTGGTCCAAAATGGTTTGAGTCTGTGTCTTTTTAGAGTTTGTACAGCTCCCTCCCTCCCCCCTTTTTTCTCTTTTGACGTTTTAGAAAGTTTAAAGAACTCACAGACCAAGGAACAGACTCACGGAAACTGAGAACTCAGTAATGTGTCTATGTTGTGTTTCTCTTTCTGTCTCTCTATCTCTCTGACCCTATCTCCCGCTTACTTTCTCTTCTCTTTCTTTTCATCTAATCTTTTCTCTCTTCCTCTCTCTTTCATTAACATTCTCTATCTTACTGAAACTTGCTCTCTATCTCTTTCTCTCTCTCTCTGTCTTTTCTCTCTCTTTCTCTTTCCTTCGAAATTTCTTTCTTTCTCTCTCTCTCTCTCCCTCGCTGCTTCTAGCTTTCTCTCCCACTATCTCTTCCCAAAACTCTTTCTCATTGTATATTTCTCTCCCCCCTTTCTTTTTCTTTCTCTCCCCCTCTCTTTCTCTCTCTACACCTAGATTTTTTGACCTCTTATTTTCTCCGCCACCTCTTTCTCTCTGTCTGTCTGTCTGTCTGTCTGTCTGTCTGTCTCTCTCTCATAATAAGGCTTATCTTCGAGTCCGAAGGTTAATGAGGAATGCAGTATTTCCCGTAACTGACAGCCCAAGCTGTGACCTTCATATTTTGCTACATCCAGAGCAAGCATAACCATTTTCCGCCGGTGGTTGATTTAGATTTTCTTTTCGATATATATATCGTTCTCTTACTACATTTAACTTTCTTTCTACCTGTGATTCTCTCCCTCTCTCTCTTTCTCTCTAACTTTCTCCGTCCTCATGTCTTCTTCTCTACCTTTCCTATTTTTGTAAGTCGACATCAAGATGTATACAATAATCAAATATTGTAGTCAAGCCATGGCACTGTCTTCGTGTTTCAATGTTAGGGAGTAGCCGACTTTCGGGACTGTAGCAACACGGCTGTGACCCGTGTATCAGTATTTGAACTTATGGCTATTCTTTAATTAAAATGCATATTTTTATTATATCAAGTTTAATATAAAACGGTAAAATAGTATTGGAAAGACAATTAAAACCTACATTTTCCTATTCCTGTATTCTACGGCAAATGGTCAAATGGAACTCACTAAACCTCGCACAGTGTCTCTGTAGTTCACTTTACCTACAAAACATACTCTCCAGAAAATCTCCAGAACAGAGTTAAGCTTATTTTTACCTCCCTTTGATCTGCAAAGCGTGGTGTGTGTGTGTGTGTGAGCTACTGCGCATGTCTACGTTTACGCTTGCGTGAGTGCGCATGTGCATGCAAAACCAAATGTGTGTGTGTGTGTGTGCGTACGTTTTATCTCTATGTATTCGAGTAATGAGCGCTGCTTAAACTGATGACATGACTTACAGCTTTGAAATTGTTGAAATGTCCCAGTTGTCTCCCCTGGATCTAAAAAATAAGAGCTGTTTAGCCTTGAAAACCATGACCAGTACCTCCCCCCCCGCGCGCGCACACACACACACACGCACACACATACACACACACACACACAAACACACACACTATCACAAGCAATGTAACCACTAAATAGTTTTAGTTGTAATAAGGATCTCTACTTCTTGATCTGAGTGTACGGTAAAGGAAGTTGTTCATTCCCATGGGGTCACTTTGTGATCCCTAACTTTATAACAACCCCCTCTTCAAGTGTTCATAAGGTTCTAGCTATTGCCTTTCTATGACCCTTGGCTACAGGGAAGGATTTTACCCAGGCGCCTTTTTGAGCACCGCCGGTGTTCCCCCTATCCATGGAGGCCAGAGTTCGAGTCCACATGAGAAACGACGAGGCGTATGGGACGTTTTATGAGAGCATTTGTTTTGTCATCTCCACGTTCAATTTTTATTCACTGGAATGTGCTGTGGTAGCCCCCCCCCCCCCCCGCTGGAGGACATGTTCCCTTTACCCGTTAACCCGCCTGTCTCCCATCACAGACGTTTTTACAAGACTGCCACCTGCTGAGGCTGTGGAAGTCCCTCTTGGGATACAAACCCCAATGCTTCTCACCCATTCCCAAGATATATGATTTAACGAACGAAAGCGGTATGTTGGAGATTCTCAACATAAACTAAACAATGACAAGAGCTTCAGATTGAAAGTCACTGCTGCCGACCTAATAAAAAAAAAGTGGCGTCGCTAGGGATTTGAGGGCCCGGGGTCTTGACCTCTTTAGGGGCCCCTGCATTTTGACATGCGACATCATAACATTTCATGAGATAATGGCGTAATATTTAATAGTATTTAATGTAAAAACAAATTTCGGACACTCTTTAGGCCCCCTCCCCCCTGAATCATGCTTCGAAGATTTTTGATGTCCATTCACTACATCTCGGCCATCCCACTTCCTATATTTTGTTTACGCCACTTTCACTACAACTCGTTGTTGGTGACATGAGAGCGAATAAAAACAACAACATGTATAATAAAACAATCCTTCAAAAGAGCCTGTTTAATACTTAACCTGCAATGTCCGTCTGAATGAATCTGCCTGCAATGACTGGGTGAAATGTCGGAATTTGCATGTATTTATTTTACTGGACGAAATATATTTTGTTAACAGTTACAGAGCTGCAAATATGATCTCATAGCAACATAGTCTAGACATGTCTGTGTGCGACTCTTCATTCTTTCTCAAGGATCAAGCCATCCACAGTTAAACATTATGATCCAAGGCTGACAGTCGAATCATGTCTCATTAACTCACTTGTGTCTTAAAGTAATCCGTTTAGGATTTAAAAGAAGATTGAAAGGTGACTGTGTCTGAGAAACATTGAAATAAAGTTCCACGAAACGCCGAGTAAAAAAATGTAAGACTTTGATAAGACTTGACGTTGTCAGTGTCTCATCTGATAAAATGTCAGTCCGACTAAAATATAACAAAATATTTATCCCAATCAGTGAATATAGAAGTGGAAGAAGAAATGTGGATGAAATGTAACAACAAAGTAATAAAAATATAACAACACAATTCAACAAATCAGAACAATAAAATGTAACAAAACAGAACAAAAGAATATAACAAAATTTTAATAATATTTAGCAACAAAGCGTAACAACGATTAACAACTATAACAAAAATAAAAAAATATTACAAAAGGTGTGGTGGTTAAGCGCTTGGCTCCCGAACCGGGGAGTCCAGGGTTCAAATCCTAGTTAAGATTGGGATTTTATTATCAATTTTTTAGATGGGGAAAGTCAATGCGGTTGGTCGTTGTGCTGGCCACATGACACCCTCGTTAACCTTGGGCTACAGAAACAGATATTTTACATCCTCTGCCCTAGAAGTTGCAAGGTCTAAAAAATGGTACTAATGAAACAAAATGTAAATAAAACCAAAGTGTATAATAAATATATTACAAAAATTAACAAAATATAACAAATATTATAACAAATAGAAAAAAATATAACGAATATAAAAACAAATATAACAAATATGAAAACTAAAAATAATAAAATATAACAAATTCTACAAAAATGTAACAAAGTATGACAACACTGAAGCATAACACTGAAACATAACACTGAAACATAACACTGAAACATAACACCGAAACATAACAACAGAATATAACAACATATACGTCGGCAACGTACTGGAAAAAGTCCAATTTTCGGGTTGAACGGATTAATGTCATTAGTAGCGCAGCACTCGGTGGCTTTAGCCACCACGTCCAACGAAGGCTGAGTCACGCCTGGACACCACCTACAGACAGTACCGGGGAATGAAGCTCTGTTTGGTATCCAGCCGTCTTAGGGCTGATCCCCGGACACCCATGCACGGACATGGACTGCTTACTGGGGAAATGCAAACACAGACGTTGTCTTTGTGACGGGAGAATATGGAGGGAGGGGGGGTAGGGTGTGGGCGTCACAGTTTAACCCGGCTCCCTTTTCATCTAACCGCGCCACCTCAAACACCTATTGTCTCACTTAAAACCTCCTTTTGGTTCTTGCCGGGCATTGGATCATGTCTTAGAGAGGTAGCCCTTCGTTTAGAACAGAGAAGAATCAACAAGCCTGAATGGAAGTTGGGCGTTTAGCGCCCCACCCTAACCTTTTTTTTTTCCCTTAGTTCTTTTATCTATTTTTATTTGGATCTAGAGCAGTCGTGGCTATTCGGCTCTGAAGAAATGGCTCACGCCTGCAAGTCATCGAAATGTCTCAGCAGCAATGACGTGATCCATTGGCTGCCAGGATTTTTAAAGCGTTTCAACTTCTGCCTGATTGGACTACGTAACAGCGTCTCTAGCTCGCCGTCTTGTTTTTTTTTTTTTTAATTTTGTATCTCTCGGTTTTATTTTGTAGCTTTAAGTAGCATTTTTTTAAATACTTTAAGACTAACATTAAGACTGCTTTATTGATCCTTATGGAAATTTATTGTGATTACAAGTACAGTTTTTTTTCCATATAAAAACAACACAACACAATCTGCAAGGAAAGTTTTCCATAACAAATTAAGGGAATTCTATATAATTCTAAAATGAGCGCTCTTCACTTTTCAAGTTACATAAAAATGTTATAGTTTTTACAACCGACATTTTGTAGACATTAACTGACATTTATAGGTTGTTTGTTTTACCAAGCTTATATCAACTCACTCTACCTGTCTGTCTGTATGATAAAAATTTTTACACACCCAATCTCGGATCAAGCTGATATTCAGCACAATTATTTCTTTTACCCGACAACACAAGAACCAATTAAAAACAAAACTATTGGAAGTTGATTATTTTATTTGGTATCACAAACAAGGAAAGAAATAGTACTTGCCTGAATTGGTGGTATTGGCTGAGTTTACAAAGCAATGACGGTGAACTCCTCCCGTCCTTATTCCTCCCCCTCCCCCTCCCCAAACTTGCAACTAGTCCATATAAGTGAAAGTATCATGGCGTATTGAATGCATGAAAAACATAAATTAGAGATTTAAAAATGGTAAAATATCGCACAAATTTCTTGTGTTGGCCAAGATCTATAACAAATTTAATTACACTGCTGATACAAATTAATTGATACAATTACAGTTCTTTTTTTTTTTTTGTATGTGTTAAATTATGTTAACCACAATGTCACAATTGGTCAAACACTCTATTACAGTTAGAATAAGCGTCAAGCAACTGTGACAGATACACCTTGTACTTTTTTATATTTCATGTGACTTGGTTCAGCCTAGAGCGTGCAAGCATGAAAATGTCAACATTAGTTAACAGATGAAGTACGGGTGAAAGAAGGAACGAGAGTTTAATTAGTCAAGTTTGTTTGTCAAGGGAAGACGGTCAGTCAAGAGATTTTAGTCAGACTATTTAGCAAGTCGAAATGTAGCAGTCAGTCAATCTAGTGATCAGTTAGCAGTCAGTCAATCTAGTGATCAGTTAGTAGGCAGTCAATCTAGTGATCAGTTAGCAGTCAGTCAATCTAGTGATCAGTTAGCAGTCAGTCAATCTAGTGATCAGTTAGTAGGCAGTCAATCTAGTGATCAGTTAGTAGGCAGTCAATCTAGTGATCAGTTAGTAGGCAGTCAATCTAGTGATCAGTTAGCAGTCAGTCAATCTAGTGATCAGTTAGCAGTCAGTCAATCTAGTGATCAGTTAGTAGGCAGTCAATCTAGTGATCAGTTAGTAGGCAGTCAATCTAGTGATCAGTTAGCAGTCAGTCAATCTAGTGATCAGTTAGTAGGCAGTCAATCTAGTGATCAGTTAGTAGGCAGTCAATCTAGTGATCAGTTAGCAGGCAGTCAATCTAGTGATCAGTTAGTAGGCAGTCAATCTAGTGATCAGTTAGTAGGCAGTCGACATGACAGCTGGAAACTGACAGTCATCCTAAATCATGAAAGTGAGCAGTCATGCAAGAGAGCAGTCATGTAAGTGAGCAGTCATGTAGGAGAGCATTGATGTAATTGTGTCATTGAAGTAACAAGTCGTAACTCATTGTGCGTTTCAAGTCATGGGTTATAAGTAATACATAGATCTCATCTGTTCGATCGTGTTCATAGTAATCGGATATACCGTGCCCCCCATTGGTCAATATTTAAACGTTTGAATACTATTGTAAATACACATTGCAGTCAGTACTAAGGAGTTATGGTGTTTGACACGACTGGAATTAGGAAAGTAGTTATAGGGATTATATTTCTCACATCCACTGTCTGGACAACACGCTACACACCCTGTTTGATTTTTAATGTCAATCTATAAATTGACACTGAAAATTTCCGCGAGTTGTTCTAGAAATAATTTGAACATTTGGCTGATATCCTAGAAAGTATTATCTCTGATTAATTCTTAATATTTAAACATTGTTCGTTACTAATTCACAAAAGTCTTATGGAAAATGTTGAAATGTTGACAGTTTTATTGAAAATGAAAAAAAAAACAACTATAACTTAAGGCAGAGGGTTTTGAAAGGTGGCGGGAGATTAAGTTAAACTCAAATTTACGGTCAGTTCCACTGCAACTTAATTGACACTAGAATTCACGGGACAAAAGAAATGCATGGGGAGCGTGTAGACTTGCGTGCCTCTCTGTTACTAGGTTCGAAAAATAGAGAGAGGTCCATGACAAAAATAAAATATAGCATTACTAGAAAGAAATCCACGGGCGTAGCGGGTGGGTAATGCTAGTCATTCTGAATTTATTGTTCTTAAAATATATATTATATTAAATTATATAGCTCTTAATACTGTAATATGAAACCTATTAAAGGGAGGTAGTTCTTAAATTGTTAGATCCGTGTTTCATTTAATTCTAACGTGTTTAAATCTTAAAGTAACAATAATGGTAATAATAATAACAATATAACTAATATTAATAAAACGTAATAACATTTGTAAACAATGTAAATTTGTCTATTAGTTAAAACAATGTTTGTTTTGGGCTATTTCTCTTTAATATTACGGTATATAACTATGTTTTCACTAATTAAGATTCGTGTATTACTACTATAAGTCTATAGTACATGACGATCTGTTTATTAGTGAACACACGCAGAGAGTTCCATAAACTTTTATAATTAGAGAAGATATAAGAAAATAAAAGAGAATAAAAAGATATAATGTGTAATCATTTAAATAAAATAAAATAGAAAAAGACATTTTTACTTCCATAGGCATGCAATAAACATATTGATCTTAGTGTTCAATGATTGTGTGCAAACCATCCTAGAAGTGAACGCCACAAAATGTTGTCTAACTCAGACCACACTTTTTGTGACAATGTCTCTTCTATTTATACATAGTGTTTTATCTTTAAAAAGAAACATTCATATCAGAATTGAGAAAGACGGTAGACAGATTGTTGTGTGGTGCCCAATGGTCCAACAGACTAAAGGACAGGACATAAATGATGTTATGGAAAGATTATCTAATTGATAATTGTGGGAAGCGTGGTCGAGAGGCTAAGCACGCTTGAACTTGGCTATGCTACCCATGAAGGGGACTCGAGGTTCGACACCCGACTCGAGGAGAGTTATGTTTACTGAGCGCCTAAAGGCAGCACGGAAAACCTTCTCCAAGATATCTCCTCCCCCACTGGACCATAAATGAGATTGGACCATAGCGCTCTGAACATGCCATAACCATCAAAGCAGATATATATTGATCTAATTGTTTTGTAAAGGGCCGCCTCTCATTGAAAGCCTCAACAAATATAACTTTTCCCCTAAAAATATTTGTTTCCTTAACTTAAGTGTTCCAAACTCTTTTTTTAAAAGCACAAACTAATTTCCACATAGGACACAGAGGAACTATTAGACTTGAGCTCTGCGACCTACAACGTGTCATAAACAAATGGTCAACTAACTAGCCATAACCAAGGAGATTCGATACGAAGAATAAATGCCAAGCCTATTGTTAACACTAAAATTTTGTTTCGTTGGTAAATATTCCGTTCATTTTTGTTTTGTTGGTAAAATATTCAGCTCATTTTGTTTCGTTGGTAAAATATTCAGCTCATTTTTGTTTCGTTGGTAAAATAATCCGTTCAATTTTGTTTCGTTGGTAAAATATTCCGTTCATTTTTGTTTCGTTGGTAAAATATTTAGCTCATTTTTGTTTTGTCGGTAAAATATTTAGCTCATTTTTGTTTCGTTAGTAAAATATTCAGCTCATTTTTGTTTCGTTGGTAAATATTCCGTTCATTTTTGTTTTGTTGGTAAAATATTCAGCTCATTTTTGTTTCGTTGGTAAAATATTTAGCTCATTTTTGTTTCGTTGGTAAAATATTTAGCTCATTTTTGTTTTGTCGGTAAAATATTTAGCTCATTTTTGTTTCGTTAGTAAAATATTCAGCTCATTTTTGTTTCGTTGGTAAATATTCCGTTCATTTTTGTTTCGTTGGTAAAATAATCCGTTCAATTTTGTTTCGTTGGTAAAATAATCCGTTCAATTTTGTTTCGTTGGTAAAATATTCCGTTCATTTTTGTTTCGTTGGTTAAAGTGAAGCTTTATTTAGCGTCCTTGACAACACGAATTAATTTTTTCATAAAATTCTCCAAATGAAACCTGTCTGGAATGTTTCCATACAACTACTATGTGCCATCATTAATGACTTATGTCGTTGTAATCATGTTGCATTCAAGGTAATCGGCACTCTATACGAAATCGATTCTGAGTGTAATCGATCTCAACGGATATCTATATGGTGTT
Organism: Biomphalaria glabrata; assembly: GCF_947242115.1. Lineage (NCBI taxonomy): Eukaryota > Metazoa > Mollusca > Gastropoda > Planorbidae > Biomphalaria > Biomphalaria glabrata. The sequence continues at coordinate 9,095,835 of NC_074725.1, forward strand.
TTTTTTTTAATCGGCTGAATGACGCTGTGGATGTGTATTCGCCTGGACGAACTCGCCTTTTTTGTGAGAATGCCTTGAAAAAAAGGGGGTGGGGCCATCATTTCCGGTAGTTTTTTTTTTCTCTTTTCCCATGTTTTCTACAGAGAGTGGGGGGGGGGGGGGAGAGGCACGCTGGTGCTTTGACGCCTCTGAGAGATTTTTTTGGGTTCCAGTTAATGCGAGAGGGTAGTTGGGGATTTAAAGAGGAGTGATTGAACGGGAGGGAAAAAAAATAGGGTAAATACCGGGCCACACGATCATTTAGTGTTAAAAACTGTGTTTATCCAACGCCAGTTTTTTGTGTCAGAGATTCTGATGACCAGCACTAGATATACAGCGTCCTGCGCTTAAACACATGATCTTCTTTAAAGTTGTATTTTTTTTTTCTTAATTAATGTATTCTTAAATGATTGTATTATAAACTCTGTGATTTGATGATTCTTAAACTGCCAGAGCTTTCAATCATTTAGTTACTTAGGGAGAACAGAAAGATGACAGAAAAATTAAATTAGGATTAGACTTAAGATTAAGACATATTTGTATACCATAAACTAGTACAAACTTGTAAAAAGGGCCATTTCTTCCTTAGTCTGTTAGAGCATGGAATGAGTTGCATGAGTCAGCTAGAGAAACCGACGACTTGGCAGATTTTAAGTCACTGATTAACATGCATGAATAAATTGACCCAGGGATAGGCGTTGGACGTAATCTTCTTCTCTTTTGAAGGAACGTCTGTATTATGCAGTTGGGCCCATGATTCATGACCAGCTGGGGCCCACGTGATAACCAAAGTGAACAAAGAATTACACGTCTGTAAAAATCGATTCAAAATAAAATGTAAAAAGCTCCAGATCTAAAAAGCTCCAAATGTTCTAAGATATTAATTTGAAAAGCCCAACCCGTGTTTTAAGTAAGATCTGCTGTAGCAGCGGCCTGGATTGCTTACATTTAGAGAACTGCTTTCCATCAGGTTTATTGTATTCGTCTGTTTCAGGTGACAACTATTATCAGATCGTCCCATTTTTTTCCCTTGTACGTTCATAAAGCCATTGTTAGTATTATAGCAATTGTGGAGGTGTATATGTGTGTGTGTGTGAGAGAGAGAGAGAGAGAGATTTTAAGAAAATATTACTGTGCTGTACAGAAAAAAAAGGAAAAGGGGGCGGGGGACGATAATAACAATTAGGGATAGTCCTGATGGTAAAGAATTACAATTTTGACACATCTGTTAATTATTCAATTTTCTCAAAGCTTAATATGTTTCTTTTATTTTCTGTAGTTAAAATTTTAAAAACTTGCTTTCCGTTAATCAAATTCAAATGCGGTATTAAAAATAATAAGTCCTTAAAATTGTGATTCTAACGCTCTTGTATCAATCGAAGGAGATACTGTAAACCATTTAAACAAGACGACTTCGTCATCGAAAGTCTTCATCACATTGTTCTGTTTTCCTCTGTGTATTGGAAACAAAATGTTAATTTTATCAATATTACAGAATAAACAAGGTTACAAAGACAGTTTGTATAGAAACACAAATTCAAAATCGGCCCCCGAATTGGTCCAGCCAGGCAAGTAAAAATGCAGGTTTCAACATTTTCATTAGGAATATAAGAATGAAATTCTATCAAAGACAAATGACAGAGAAGAATGGAGAAAGAAGGTCGACAGATCTTGTGTGGTGCCCCAGCAGTTCAACAGACCAAAGGATAGGTGAATGTAGTAGTTAGTGTGACAGAGCTTACAGAACTTAGCTATACAGTTGTAAAAAAAAAAAAAATTGACAAAAAAAAAATTAAAACCATTTGCTAAAATGTTAAAGATTGTGTAAACAGTTTACCCCCTTACTAAAGTGCCTCCAGTGTTTATTATAATTAATAATGAATAGTTGTAAAAGTGGTGTATTTATATTTAAAAAAAATGCTTGCACAAGTGATTAAAATATTTAGATTTTTCACTTTTAGAAAAGAAAAAAGAATCCGCTGCATCAGAACTTTGAATGGTCTAAAATATCATGATGTCGGATTTTCACTATTTTTTTCTAGTTTACGAGATCTAAACGGGACGGACGGACGGACAGACAGATATTTCACACAAAACTATTAGCGTCTTTTTCCCTTTCGGGGACCGCTAAAAGGAAGTTGATATATAAACAACAAAAAAATGAAATAACAAGACATTAAATATTTAGCAAGCAAAATCATAATGCGTTACCTAGGACTCGTTCAAGTTGAATAATGGGGTGCAGACTTATAACAACGATCTAGAGGATAGAGAGATGCCTAAATGAGTCATAGAGTAGTGTCTTTCACTGTCCTAGACATAGTATTTGGTTGAAACTTGGTTCTTAGTTCTTAAACAAATATATATACACTCTCTAATAACTATATATTGCACAATTATAATAATACAAAAACTTCGGACCAAAGAAATAGCAACCAAAGAAATAGCAATCAGAGAGTCGTTTGTAGGTTTCCTTATTTGTCAGAACCGAACGTCAGCAGAGTTGGCCTAACGAATGCTCCAAGTAATAAATAATCTCTATTAATTCTTAATGCTATTACGTACTTTCAATAGGAGAGCATTGTTTCCTAAACAGAAGCCGCTCGGGCATTATGTTCACTGCGCCAATGATTTGAGCCAAAGGCTCTTCGAACTCTAGGCGTGTAAGCCTGCGTGAACAAAACGCTCTGTCTGGAAGAGGCCCAAGTCAATGTCTTTGTAAAACATTGCTATTTCCGATGTATATGGCACTCCGGATGCATGGACTAGAATACATGACCGAAGGCCGAGTACACCGGGATCCCCCGCCATTCCTATATGCTTTACCAAGCTAACCGTGCAGGATTCGCCATTAGTGTAACGGTCCCTTGAGGAACGGCGTATGGATTATCGACAGGGACGTGGAAGCTCTCTTTCAACTCCACAACGTGCAATGTAAAGCTCTCGCATTCCCTTGGACACTCCCACAGGCGTCTTGTTTTGCTATTCATTTAGCCTAATTACTTCCTCGAGTGATCGCTTCCACTCGAGTGCCACGTAGAGGCAGAATAGCGTACCCGGGACCGTGCTGACCACATCTTAAACTTGTTCTTAAATGACTCCATCAGCTGTGTTCAAGACGTTGCAGATTTTAACGACATGGTATGTGTCTATGTTAGATTTATCTACTGTAAAACAAAGGACGTAGAATTAGATTATAGTTTGTATCAATGTTTCAAAGTTTGACACCTAGAAGTGATTTAGGAATGTCAATCTGTAGAATGGGAACTAGAACTCATAAAGCATCTCGTCTTTTCCTTGAAACACCTTTAAGTCGCTTAATTCTGTTCAGCAATTATACAACACAAACATTGACTTTTAAGACACTATTGAATATATATTTTGTTTTCTATTGCTATTATGTTCTGTTTGGTGTAATGCACTCATTGTAAGACAAATTTCCGTACAGATAAATATTGTTATTATTATTATTATTATTTTAACATTATTACTTGATGGAGTCGTAACTGAATCAAAAGTAATGAGATTCAGATTACACTATTTTTTGTCACACATGACAGTCTTGTTGGGGGAGAGGGGCCCACAAGGATATTCTTGAACCCGGGCCCACGGCTAACTTGCTACGCCACTGATTACTAGCCCTGAGGATCACCAGATCTAGGTCTTTAAAACTTGACATCACTATCTCTACAGATCTAGGTCTTTAAAACTTGACATCACTATCCCTACAGATCTTGAAGGAAATATTAAACTTAGCATTTTCCAGCTGTATACTGTTTTCTTCTCCAAGGCCTCATATCACTATATTTTTTCAATGAAATACATTCACACGCTAATAATCACCTCTAAACACACACATGCGAACACACACACACTACACACACAAACTTAAACACATTGTCATGAAATCCCCATTGTGTGTGTTGTGTAAGATGATCGTCAAAGATACAATGTGCCATCTGATAATTTAGTGTTCCGATGTCTGCAACTTGTCAATTACACTTTTCGACAAGTTTTTTGTTTCTTTTCGCTTGTCTCCAGTAATTACTTCTTGTTCGTCTTGCTGTAAGAGTTCATGTTTCTAGAAACCTTTTTTTTTCTACCCTTTTCTTTTCTAAAACGTAGAGTCGCGTAGAGTTTTTGACGTAATTTCTCGAGTTTCTGTCTGACCTATATCAGAGAAGATTCTAGCTCAAGGCCTGGACAGACGCCATCTTTTCCTTTCGTACTTTACGTCATATCCTCTCAGTTGAAGTTTTGATATTTTTTTTATAAAAAGAGTCTGGCGAATGAAAGTAAAAAGGGAAGTTGTACTTCACGCAAATTGAATTGAAAGAGAAAGGAGGAGTTATCGACGAAACATCTGGATGTCAACCAATACTAGACCGACTTTTTAAGGAAGAAGAACTAAAAAAAAAGCAATTAAAATTTAAATTTATTTCGGCTGTTTTAAATATTGAAGTTTGAACTTGTATGTTTAGAAAATGTGAAATGCAGTCTACAATGCAATTCACTGCTTTCCTTTTCCAGCTTTGGTTTAAATTATTATCACTACAATAGAAAGAATGGGACAGACACCAAAAAGATGTCAAGAAACAAAGACTCTTAAGCATCTTACTTACTTACTTACTGACTCACTCACCGACCTACTTACTTACTTACAGACATTTCACACACACATTGGAGTGTGGGCCGCCAACAATAGATCTCCATAGTATCCTGTCCTGGGACATTCTTTCCATCTAGTTCCAGGTTTAACCAAACTTTAAATTGTCTGCCTCTATCTAGCGTCGCTAGGTACTCCTAGGGCGCCCTCTCTTTCTCATTCTTAAGCATCTAGTTAGACGAACTTAAAGAATTGTTCTAAATGTAGCTCTTGTGACAGAATGTTCTCAACAAAGCCTCTACTAGCTGAGAATTTCGATTTATACCAAGAAAGGATTTTTATAAATGATTTTTAGGCAATTAGTCTTTTAGCATTGTAATTGTTTTAAAATTCCAAATCCCATAGATATGAGTTTGTTATTGTCAACACTCAGGCTGGTAAAATGAAGGAACTCCTCAATACTGTGAAGAGACGAAATCTGAGCTGGTATGGTTATACTGATTAGACATGACTGGGTCTAAAGTCATCGGTCAAGGTACAGTGGAGGGAGCACGAAGAAAGGGGCGTCCGAAAAAAAGTTGGATGGACAATATCATACTAAGAACAGCTGCTGGACGGGAAAAATTGGAAGGATTTGGTTTCACGAATTGTCACAGCACCCCTTACGACGAAGGTCAGAGGACATGATGATGATGAATATTATTTTTTTGATATCCATTGTTCACTGGATAAGTTCTGTTTGCTACAGATTTATTTTCTTGAGATCCCCTGGAGAACTTGGACTTGCATTGTTAACTCTTGGAGATTTATTGTTTTCTGTTATATTTTTATTTTCTTGAGATCCCATCTTATGTTGAGAATAGGGACTTGCATTGTTAACTCTTAGAGATCTATTGTTTTCTGAAAAAAAAAAAGTTCTTGTTATATTTTTATTTTCTTGAGATCCTCTGAAGAAAACGTTCAAGTCACATACAGACTCCCCATAATTCCTCTCTCTACCTCTGACACTTCCTTCTTGCGCTTTAAGTCCTAATTAGCCCAATAACAAACTGCTTTGGCATTTCTTTTGTTTTTGTTTGTGGTATTTTTTTGTTCTCTTCCTTTTTCTTCTCTGGCTTTACCTCGTTGGCAGACGATATGGATCCGCCTGTTTCTGTAATCTAAAGACGAAGTGTCCAGCCGTTTGACAGAAGCGAAACACTGTGCCAGACAGCAATCTGTGGCCTGACACATGCTTTATTCTAGTCGTCTGCTTTCCTGGAAAGAGCCAAAAGAAAAATTGTTTTGGCTCTTATTGGACCATTTATTTTACTTTTTTTCCTCCCTCCTTGAGTTTCATTGCGCTACTGGGGAATTGTAATTTATTATCTCTTTGTCCCAAAGAACTACAATCACCAATAAATAAATTTGTTTCGTATAGATACAAAAACACGAACCAAGTTTTGCACGAATTGAAAACTTGTTTCACGTTGACAGAACACGCAATGTGAGAATGCCGTGTGCAAAGACATATGTTGTGCGGGATTTCTACTTAGAAACTAGTCTCAGTTTAAACTTAGAATTTACCAAATACCTTATCTTTCTGGCTTTATTGCCCTTAGTTCGAAAATTGATCTTGAACAATCGAATTTTGTTTAAAAATGTTTATGTATACAGTTAAAAGAGTTAATATGTATTTTGTCCATGACCAAAAAAAAAAACATTTTGAAGGACCTACAATTTTAATTAGGAATGTAGAATATCCACACTGGAATCGAGTATCTAATGAACTGACATTTCTGTCAGCAGGATTTTGTTCTAAATTTTATTCTATACATCAGTGTTTCCCAAACTGTGTTCCTCGGAACCTCAGTGTTCCGCGAGTTCTAAATAGGTGTTTCACAAACTACTGAAATAATTAACTAGTAGGCCACTTGTGAATTAACCTCTCTTTAAAACAATAAGCAAAGTGTTCCGTTAAATACTCAGAATGTACTAAGTGTTCCGTTAAATACTCAGAATGTACTAAGTGTTCCGTTAAATACTCAGAATGTACGAAGTGTTCCGTTAAATACTCAGAATGTACGAAGTGTTCCGTTAAATACTCAGAATGTACGAAGTGTTCCGTTAAATACTCAGAATGTACGAAGTGTTCCGTTAAATACTCAGAATGTGAGGTGTTCCGTTAAGAAAAACAAGTTTTCAGAACACTGCTCTACATTATCACTAACATTGATTTTGTATATCGTGTCCCCCCCCCCTCCATATATATATATATATATATATATATATATATATAATGTTGAGTGTCTGCTCTAATCTTTTGCTTTGGAGATTATAGAGATTGGTATCTGTGAGAAGGTTTAGGGCCCCAATCAACTCCAAAGAATCTCATTTCAAAATGTCTTGTCCACATCGGGATTCAAGCTTGAGCCTCCAGGAGAGAGCCAAGCATTCAAAGCCTATAGGCCACAATTGCAACACTATAGATAAATGTCAAGACAAAGAAGGTGATATTCTGAAATGAAGTAATGTTCCTGATTTCCTACTAACATGTTTGCAGAATTTTTTTTTTTTTTTTTTTTTGCTTTAACAAACGAGAAAATTATTTAACGAAACCTTAACTTACAAGTTCACGAATCAAAAGTTCCAAATTTTTGTTTACATTTAACAATCACGTGACCCGCTATCTACAATCAAGTTTTACAACCGCCAATATGTTGATTCTTTTCTTATTGTTCCTATCTATAAAGAAAGTTTTCTTTCTTTTTTTGTTTCATTGCAAAAATGAGCCTAGACTGTAATAATCTAATCAACTGTAATATATTGCATAGATTTACATTTCTTTAGACGAGGAGGTAGAAAATGAAACGCGAATACCAATACGTTTATCCTAATTAGTGTTTTTAATGAGGCAGCGTGATTATAGCGTCTAGCCCATGTGACTGATGACGTAATGAGGTGGCTCACAGGCGGAAACGTCTTCGACTTTTTCAAATAATTTTTTTTTCTTTGCCTGTGCACTGTCACACAGTTGAGTAACTACAGATAGAGATGGTTGAGATAATAGTGATGCAGTTATTCAGTGGCGTACCTAGGTTGGGGGAGAGGTGGGTGTCCAAATTTGAAAGTCCTCCTGGGGCCCCACTTAAGAGGGCCCCCAAATGAATGTCCTAATTTAGTTTCTTTAATATGCAACATTACGCCACTGCCATGTAATCTTGCGATACACATGGAATCAAAACTACCAGACAGCATTAATGTAAAGTTCTAGATGATGTTGATACATTTGCTGCACAGAAAGCATGACGTGAGGCGATATTGAGATTTGTCACTTGTGCATTATCTCTTCCATAATCAACGGTATTATTCATTAAAAGAGCCTTAATGATCTTTTTTTTTTATTTTACTTATATACTGTACCAATTGTAATTTAGACTTGTATTTTCATTAAGTACATTATCTCATGTCATGATGCCAAATATCAAAATGCCCCTAAAAATGTCCAACCCCCCCCCCCTCCCCCCCCCCCCCCGGAGATCCAAAATCCACAGGTACGTCACTGCAGATATTTGTGTCGATCTGTTTTCGAGGGGCATGAATGATCTCCACCACCACCATGTTAACTAGATGGCAGCCATTGCTTCCTCAGATTTCCTGAACCAAATGTTGCCTTCTACAACACCTTCTACTATGTTCTATGAAGATCATGTGGTGGATTTCTGAAGAAACTAGAACAGGAGCTTATTGTGTGCTTAATTGTGAGATAGCAGACACTTGAAATACTAATAAAAAGTACAATATGTAATGTAGAGTAGTTTCTCTTCCATACATGGTGGTCAGCACAACGACCAACTAGCTTTACTTTTTCCCCAAATAACGTCAGGTACCCATTAGAGTTGGCTGGACTCAGGGGCGCCCTAGAAATCCCGAAATTCAAAATCCCAGAGCTGAGTGGATTAGAGGCGCCCTAAAGATATCGAAATTGAAAAGATCTTCATCAGGATTCGAACCCGAGACCCCTCTTTTTGGATGCCAAACTCTTGACCAATCAGACGCGAGATCCACATTACTAACATTGCTAAAAAATCAACTTATCCTTCACTATTTCCATTTATCGTAACCTACAATTAGAATACATTCTCTTCGGGGGGAGGGGGGAGCTGGAGGGAAAAATTTGTAAAAAGGATGGCAATTCTTGAAATTGGCAACGAAGTGAATAGAGCGTAGCGCTAATAACTCGAATGTCGTGGGTTTGAATCCCATAATAGCCATCACTTTTTAATCACGATCGAATCCGATTTTATTTGATCATAAATTAGTAACTGATTTATTTGCCCATGTTGACCAGAACATTATATTTTGTTTAAAAGAGAACTATTAAAGCTAATCTAAAAGCTTATAACATACAATTATTTTTTTACTTGAAATGTTATATTTATCCATAAAAACACTTTTATCCTCTCTTTCTAGCAGCATGCATAGGGTTTTCATTTCAACTCTGGTTTGTTTCAATAATTCCTGTTTTTTTTATTACAATTCGAAAGAAAGGCGCTTAAAGTGACTCCGAAGAGAATTAAAGAATTAAGATCACGCTGAATAAAATAAAAGCTCTTAATTGAAAGCGTCAGTTATAAAAGTGTCTAATTGAGTGAGAGCTATTCAAAGCAGGTTTCAGTGACAAGCACATTTGATTTTAATGTGATGCTGTGGTCAGGATTTGAATGAAGACTCAAAAATGATTCGAGACCCGAGCCAGGCCTAAGACCGGATTTACACTTGATGAGGCCCTAAGCAACCTGAAAAATGGGGCCTCTTGTAATCGACATAAAGGAGCTTTTTCCTTGCTCTTTCTTTCTTCAATATGATTGAACAAATCACTGAAACGTTTGTGGTGAGGCCCCCAAGCACCTTATGTTGGCCTATAGGTAAATGCATCCACTGCCCTAGATCGAGACCAGAAATATTTTTGGACAGCTGGCTATATGTGGACACCTCTGTCTTCCCCTAACATTCTGTAGAAGGGAGGCTCCGATTTAAAATTCCTTTTGGTTCTCCCACCCCTGTCAGCGGGTAGGGCCGGTCTTTTAATTCGTATAGATTAACAGAAAGATTTTATTAAGCGTGGTTGGAATAGTCAATTGGTTACTCAACAGTCTACACTTGTATACAAAAGTGAACCAGTAAAGTGAAAAATACATAAAGTATTGTTTTTATTTCTCCAGCGGCCTTAACTTTGACATGATAGCCCCACCTTGAGCTGTAAGGATTTAGAAGTATGCCAATGTCCTATTCTGATAAAGCTTCCTCGATTATACCGAAATAACTCTTCAGGTTTCAGGCGTCAAACTCATGCTGAAATATGCGAAATAAAAAAAACTACGACTAAAACAACAAAAGCTTGTCTAAGGGCAACAACTCTACATTTACATATATTTCTCAATAATGTATTCTTTTTCCCCTTTTTGATATTTAACAAATAATTTACCAATAATCCATTGACTAATTGGTTAATTTTTAAAAGATGATTAATTAGATACAATAAATAATTGTTTAAAGTTTTAACTTGATCCGACAATGGAAAGGGGGAGAAATAACGTGTACAAATTTGTGACAGACGGACAGACGGACGCAGTGAGTTAATATAAACTTTATTTTAAAAAACCTTGATCTAATTTTCTAAAATGTAATGTGCGCTTAATTTCAAATTGAAAAAGAAATATATACAAAAAGGTCTACACTTTAGTTTATCTGTTGTGTTACTCATACAGTAAAACTTATTTACGAAACATCAATTTATTATGGAATGGAATACTTAAAACATAGATTTCTGTTATATGATTATTAATTATACACTAGTGTAGGAATAGTGCTGTTGCTATAGCTTTTATTTTAGACTATAATATTACGTGTTATTCAAAGGCGTCTACTTATTTTCTTAAAGAGAGAAAGAGAGAGAGGGAGAGAGAGAGGTAGAGAGAGAGGGGGAGTAAAAGAAAGAGACTGATGGATTACAAATTAAAATATCAAAAAATGTGATGACAAATTTTCTTTCTTTTTTTAACTGTTTCTCTGCGAGAAGAAGAAAAAAAAATGGAAAGATCTAAAATGGATATACGATCATAAATTTCTGACCAGATGAGAACTCTTGTTTCTGCGAAATCATATTTCCAAGTGACCTTTTCTTTTTAAATTATAAATAAATTTGAGTTCATCATATAGAATGTCGATTTTGAATAGTGGAATACTGGGAAACGTAAAGTGATTAATATCACAGATGAAGTAAATGGCCAATTAGTATATTAGGTTGAATGAAAAATGTCAGTTTTTTTGTTTGTTTCGTGTGTAGATCCTTATTTTGTATTTTACTTTATGACGTAGAGTGTTGTTGTTGTAGTCTGGCCTATATATTTATATTCATTGGTGTCATATTGCAGGCAGACGTCAGGTTGGTGACCTCCCTTATCTTTGAGTATAGGTCCAAGCAACTTCGTGCGAGACATATCGTGTGACAGTTTAGGGCATGTTTTCATAGTCTTGCTGTGGGAATGGTTAGATATGTGACATTGGTCAGTATTTGTGGACACGGTGACCATGGTCCGATACACAAATGTTTAGTGCAGCAAATAGTATTTACAGTTTTGAAATAAAACTGTTCACAATCAATAGAAAAACAGCTTTAAGAATTGTATAGAGTCTATTTTTACAACAGTGGGAACTTATTATGTGACATGATGTTCTGTTATTCTAGTCAACTTAACATAAATTTGAAATGGATATACATCAGGGCCGGCCTTAGTCATAGGCTAACTAGGCAAAAGCATAGGGCGTCCAATTACCTACCGCCCTATTTCACAAAGAAAAACAAAAGTTTGTATTAACTGTTAATAATCTTCATCATGCACCAGCATGAAAACATCATAATAGTAGTCCTATATCTTCAGTACCAGTGGCGTAGCTAAGGTTGGGGAAATGTGGGGGTCAAAATTTGAATATCCCCCCGGGACGTACTTGAGAGGCACCCCCAATTGAGAAATTTGTTTTCACATTAAATATTAGTCATTATCTCATGTCTCGATGTCGAATGTTAAAATACAGGGGCCCCTAAAAAGGCCAAGCCCCCGGGCCCCCAAATCCCTAGCTGCGCCCCTGCTCAGTACTGCACCACAACTGCAACAGTAAGCCTATATCTACGGTACTGTAACAGTATATAGACAACATAGACGAAGCTATATGTACAGTACTGCAACATGATAAAGACAACCTAATAGTAGACACCTATATCCAAAGACTTTGTGTAGAGAAGAAAAATAGAGGCTGGAGTAAATATTTGATTAAATAACAGAGTTACAGGGGCCATAAGCTGTTTTCCGCAAAAAGCTTGTGTATATTGATCTTGGCAGAGTTATCGTTTTGTCAGGCCAACGTTTTTTTTTCTCACATCGGACGCAGCTATCTTTCTTCACCTATCGGAATCGGACAGTTTATCTGTAGCTGGGTTTATCTCTCCAGTTGATCTGTAGCAAACTAGGCGTATCTTTTCAGTGTGACTGTAGCTGGGTTTATCTCTCCAGTTGATCTGTAGCAAACTAGGCGTATCTTTTCAGTGTGACTGTAGCTGGGTTTATCTCTCCAGTTGATCTGTAGCAAACTAGGTGTATCTTTAAAGTGTGGTTGTAGCTGGGTTTATCTCTCCAGTTGATCTGTAGCAAACTAGGTGTATCTTTAAAGTGTGGTTGTAGCTGGGTTTATCTCTCCAGTTGATCTGTAGCAAACTAGGCGTATCTTTTCAGTGTGGTTGTAGCTGGGTTTATCTCTCCAGTTGATCTGTAGCAAACTAGGCGTATCTTTTCAGTGTGGCTGTAGCTGGGTTTATCTCTCCAGTTGATCTGTAGCAAACTAGGTGTATCTTTAAAGTGTGGTTGTAGCTGGGTTTATCTCTCCAGTTGATCTGTAGCAAACTAGGTGTATCTTTAAAGTGTGGTTGTAGCTGGGTTTATCTCTCCAGTTGATCTGTAGCAAACTAGGCGTATCTTTTCAGTGTGGCTGTAGCTGGGTTTATCTCTCCAGTTGATCTGTAGCAAACTAGGTGTATCTTTAAAGTGTGGTTGTAGCTGGGTTTATCTCTCCAGTTGATCTGTAGCAAACTAGGCGTATCTTTTCAGTGTGGTTGTAGCTGGGTTTATCTCTCCAGTTGATCTGTGACAAACTAGGTGTATCTTTTCAGTGTGGTTGTAGCTGGGTTTATCTCTCCAGTTGATCTGTGACAAACTAGGCGTATCTTTTCAGTGTGGCTGTAGCTGGGTATATCTCTCCAGTTGATCTGTGACAAACTAGGTGTATCTTTAAAGTGTGGCTGTAGCTGGGTATATCTCTCGAGTTGATCTGTAGCAAACTAAGTGTATCTTTTCAGTGTGACAGAGTAGCTTTAGCTAGGTTTATCTCTAAGTTTATCTGTAGCAAACTAGATCTATCTTTTAAGTGTGGCTTTAGCTAAATGTATCTCTCCAGTCTATCTGTACCTAGCTAAGTGTATCTATTTCCTATGCTTGTAGCTTGTTGTATCTTTCCAGTACATTTGCAGCTTTAAGTATCTCACCAGTGTATCCTTGGGTAGGTCAACTCGTAACGCTCCAGTGTAACTTGGTTCTGTTCGTCTAGCTACGACTTAGCTAGGATAAAGTGCATTAGGGCCAGCCAGGCCAGCCTTGGGCATAGGCAAACTAGGCCTAGGGCCTCCGATCAATGGGGACATCGCACAAGACTCAAAATATTTTTTTAGAAAAAAAAATAGCGAAGCACGGACCATATTTGAAACATCAGAATTCTAATGCTGTGTGTCTACCCCTAGCTCTAAGTTTCTACTATGAAATTTATGAAATAATGTTTAATAAATATTGTTTAGATCTACTTGTTACACTACATAAGTAAAAAGACCTTTGTTTAGATCTACTTGTTACACTACATAAGAAAGAAGACCATTGTTTCGTCCTTTTTGATTTTATACTGGCTATTGACAGCCACGTCGTGAAAACATCATAGTCACAGCGTGAGAGGTCAGATAGAGAGGTCAGATAGAGAGGTCAGATAGAGAGATCAAATAGACAAAAAAACAATGAAAAAAAGAATGAAAGAAAAAAGAGACAGACATATACGGAAAAAAAGAAAGCAAGATATATATATAGATAGATAGAGAGAGAGATAGATAGAATAGATAGAATAGATAGAGAGATAGAGAGATCGAGAGAGAGAGATAGAATAAAGAGACAGATAGAATAAAGAGAGAGAGAGTGAGAGAGAGATAGAATAAAAAGATAGATAGAGAGATAGATAGATATATAGAGAGATAGAGCTAGAGATAGGTGATGAGAGAGAGAAGGAGAGAAATAGAGAGAGGAGAGGTAAAAGGAAAACAGATAATTCTACATGAAGATAACGAGTATCTTATAAGTGTGTCTAAAGTTACCAGACTTTCAAAAGTTCATCTTGGTGTCATCCGTCACAGTAAGACTTGTGTTCTTGTCACTGTTATAACACATTGGAGATCATCTGATCAAACGTAGCCATTTGAAATAAAGATATAATAGCATTACAGTAAATAAAGGATACATTTTTTAATTTTTTTAGATGCCTGACTCCTAGCAAATGTGAATCTAAAATTTTAAGACATAACAAGTTTAAAAATATGACATATAACAAGTTTAATAAATATGCATAAGTACATAAACTTCTTTCAATATCTTTGGCACATATACTTTTGTATGATAAAAACGAATAGATTACGACCTATGCATACTGCACTAACTAAATGTGATCATATTCAGCGGCTTAGTAGTAGCCGTGACACAGAGCAGTCAGTTTCCCCCGGGCACAAGACCATCAGAAGACCACAGAAGCCTTAAAAAGAAGTGGTAATCTGTACATTTTGTAGTGTAAGGTGTATATGCAAGTATATAAATTTATTATATAATATAATATAATATTATATATATATATATATATATATATTGAGCTTCTTCACCATAGGTAAGCTTTTATTTTGGGGTTTGTTTGAATTTTGTTTGTTCAATAATATTTGTGTTTTACATTTCGCTTGTTGTTGATGTAAATTGTTATATAAAGGAAGAGTTCATTTTTGATTCCTTCCCATCAAGCCTCCTTGAAGACAAAATGACTACAGTCAATTTATTTTTAGTGTTCTTTTTATTGGTACACTCCGTTTAAAAGATTAATGTGTCGATACTAATTACGTAGCGTATGATAAAACTCTGTTCTAGTTCTGTATTTGTGTCAGCGAGCAGTTCATAAACAGCCGACACGATATGCAAGCGACAGGCGTAATATCCACAGTCTTTTACCCCATGCAGCTATCCTTCCCTACATCCCATATCTAGATAAAACTTCTTTAGTTTGAACTACTGGCTTTGTACTCAGCTTACAGCGTGATCGAAACTGCATGCCATGACAACTTATAGAAATAATATTGTCAAAAAAAAACAACACCTAATTATAGAACTTCCTCACCCCCCCCCCCCCCCAAAAAAAAAAAAAAAAAATTAATGATGTTGCATTTGGATAAAAAAACAACAACATACCAACAAAATCCCCGTGTTATTGGGCAGTACCCAGATGTCACCGACCAGTCAGGCTAAGCAGCACAATGCCTGGTTGCAAAGCGATACTGAGCCAATCGTATGACACTACGACTCATCATGACCGACCATAAGGAATCTATTAAAGTATATTTTAAAAAACTATTGTCTACGGTAAGAGAATAATCTTTTTTTTTTTTACGCGAGACGTTAGAACATCGAGATCTAAGAGATGCGACATTCAATTTTACTCTTATGAGATATTTTATAAAGGTTTTAAGCTATTAACTCTTTACAAAGAGAAGAGAATGTCATCTCTATATTTTTTGGCCTTTTTTTATTGGGGGGGGGGCGTTATTTTAACAGTTATTTTTCAGGTTGTTTTGCTTGATTTCTTTGTTGCCAGTTAATTTGACAAATATTATTCCAGCCATTTTATCAGTAATAATACCAGCGTTTGTTTTTTTCAAGTTTTTAAAAATCATTTTGGCTTTATTTTGCAAGTGGCTGTACTTTTTCCAAAATGTTTAGCAATAGATTTTAATGTTCTGACATCCGACATGACATGTGGAATCATTATATGACGTGTGGAACTCTTATATGACATGTATTATTTATATGACACGTGAACGCATTATATGAAATGTGTACTATTCATATGACATATGAAATCATTATATAATATGTGGAATCTTTATATGGCTTTGGAATCAAAGCATGGCATTTAGATATCATAATATGACATGTGAAATCATTATAGAACACATGAAATCAATAAATGACATGTGGATTCATTTTGAATCGTAATTCGACATGTGGAATTATTATATAACATGTGGAATCGTTATACGACATGTGGAATTATTATATAACATGTGGAATCTAAGCATGACGTGTGGACTAATGTGGCGTCATTATATGATATGTGGTATCATAACATTCGTTGAATAACTGTATGCCTGTGTGGCATGTGAACTTGTGACATACACGTGAACTCATTATATGACATTGGAATCGTTATATGACATGTGCAATGAAAGCATGACATGTGAAAATATTATGAAGCATCAGTATAATTACTGCATGTAAAAAAAAAAGCCTAGAAACTGAAAGTTTGTCTGCTGTACCCTGAGCTCGCTGGAAGTTTAAGAGAATCCAAATTATGATAAGATCTCCGTGTCATTTACATGGCTCAGCGCCCTCCCGTTTCCTGTAAAATGTGGGTCATTAGGTTAGCCCCGCACCTAGTACAGCTAACCCATCGCTAAATTTACTTACATTCACTTAAGATCTAACATGCTCCTTTGTTGGGTCGCGGTATTCCAGCCCACCTGTGCTTTCCCTCCACTGTATGACATTGTAAATTACGACAGTTATAATGAATTCTGCAGCAGACGTTGGAAAAGAGAAATAGCCTCCCTTGTGTGTGTGTGTGTGTGTGTGGTGGTGGGGGGGGGGAGAAGAGTTGGCGAGTGGGGGGTGTTCAGGTGTGATTCTATCAGAACGATAGCCGCCAATCATATGCTCACCCACGATGCTGCCAACTGCGTTATTTAGGTCACCAGAAAAAAAAATGTATATCTCAAGCAGACGCCAACACTTGTATTTTGGTGTCTCAAAGAAACGGGTTCAACAAAATGCGGAACGATCCGGAACAATCGTAGTTTCAAAATGTCGGTGTAATGATCCGGTAGGATATCCCATAGGTGGTCAATAGTTTTCAACCTAACAGGTTTGGGAAAAAAAAAGGGGTGGGGAGGACTTTTATAAATTTCTTCCTTGTCTTTCGTTGTCCTCTAGTGGACAAAACAAATGGTCACGTCCACTGGAGCCTAGATTTGGCAGTTTCATTATCCACTCTGTGTACAGAGTTTTTGATTTAAAAAAAAAAAAAGTATCTCCTCTTGTATAAGAAACAAATGGTGAGCTCATAAACTTATTGTGTTGTAAACACTAGCTCCTAGAATAGCGCACCACATCAGTGGACCTAATACAGTGAAGGCTAACCTTTGTCCCTCGGGGTCATATCCGGCCCCTTATGTGTGTGTGTGTGTATGTGTGTAACATTGATAGTCTTCCTATTTTTTTCAATTGAATGTTTAGAATCATGTTATTAGCTCAAATTTATTGGAGTATCTTTATGAATGTTTGCATGATCGTTGTTTAAATGCATAAAAAATAGTTCAAGTTCACTAACTTGGGAACTGTTCTCAGGGGGATTAATTCAACTTATACTTCCACATCTGTCAAGTACGATTTCCTTGTTCAAGATACCAAACAAAATAATTAATTACCAATATTAATTAACTAATTGTTTTTTTTTTTAATTCTTGTTTTGTCGTGTAAAAGAAATAATTGTGCAAAACTTCAGCATAATGTGAGACTGGGTGTGGGAGAAATAACGTGTACAAACTTTTTGCCAGACAGACAGACAGACAAAGAGAGTTGATATAAACTTTCTAAAAAAGGGATAGTCAATGACGCTAAACTGACCTTTAACTAAACGGAAGAGCTTAGGCAATGAAGTTCTGCATTACTCACATTTAGACAAACAAAAGCAACAATCTTATCAGTACTTTCCATCATCTGTACACCGAATACACCAAAAAGTAAATTATTTATATTATTTTTCCTCTATTGTTGAAAATCTCTAATCTGAATTCGCCCTAGCCTATGAGATAAGAAATTGGCTTTGATGTAACTTCAATTTGTTGGAAACGTCTTGCCTAGTCTGTAAAGTGCACAATAACTTTGAATTTAACATTAACTTAACAGTACTTTTAACTTAACAGTGCTTTTAACTTAACAGTGCTTTTAATTTAACAGTGTATTAGCTTAACAGTGTATTAACTTAACAGTACTTTTAACTTTACAGTGCGTACTAAACACTGCGTTTTACTCTAACAGTACGTACATTCCAGAGATAGAACGGCAGTTAACAACGAGTGTGTTTCAGGAGGAAAGTGCAGTGCAAAGGTTTCCTATGAAAATATCTGCATTAACATTGACACCAGTGCAGGCGAGAACGTCACTCAGTGGTTTAAAGTTGTCATTCTCATAGAGCAAACGACAGGACAGAAAAATTGAAGAGTTGGCAGGTCTCTTAGACCATCAGTGTAAAAGTCATACACTGAAATATTTGTGCGCTTTCTTCCCTCTCTGTCTCTCTCTCTCTGACTCTCTGTCTCTCTCTGACTCTCTGTCTCTCTCTGACTCTCTGTCTCTCACTGACTCTCTGACTCTCTGTCTCTCACTGACTCTCTGACTCTCTGTCTCTCTCTGACTCTCACTATCTCTCTCTGACTCTCTGACTCGCTCTGACTCTCTGTCTCTCTATGACTCTCTGTCTCTCTCTGACTCTCTGTCTCTCACTGACTCTCTGTCTCTCACTGACTCTCTGTCTCTCTCTGACTCTCTGTCTCTCTCTGCCTCTCTCTGACTCTCTCTGTCTCTCACTGACTCTCTGTCTCTCTATGACTCGCTGTCTCTCTCTGACTCTCTGTCTCTCACTGACTCTCTGTCTCTCTCTGACTCTCTGTCTCTCTCTGCCTCTCTCTGCCTCTCTCTGTCTCTCACTGACTCTCTGTCTCTCTCTGACTCACTGTCTCTCACTGACTCTCTGTCTCTCTCTGACTCTCTGTCTCTCTCTGACTCTCTGTCTCTCTCTGACTCTCTCTGTCTCTCACTGACTCTCTCTGTCTCTCTCTGACTCTCTGTCTCTCACTGACTTTCTGTTTCTCTCTGTCCCTCACTGACTCTCTGTCTCTCACTGACTCTCTGTCTCTCTCTGTCTCTCTCTGACTCTCTCTGTCTCTCACTGACTCTCTCTGTCTCTCTCTGACTCTCTGTCTCTCACTGACTCTCTGTCTCTCACTGACTCTCTGTCTCTCTCTGTCTCTCTCTGTCTCTCACTGACTCTCTGTCTCTCTGTCTCTCTGTCTCTCACTGACTCTGTCTGAGATGACGTTACATCCGAATGCAAGTTTTTGTTCTTTCCTTGTCCTGAGGCTCGTAGCAAAGGCTTGTGACGTCATTTTACCGACGTGAGAAATTAACACCGTTTACCTGATTCCTAAAATATCTCTTGTACTCACTCTCTCACAGACACACACTCTCTCTCTTGTACACACTCTTTCACACACTCACAGACATACATACGTTCAACATAAAAATTGAAAAAGAAAAGCTGCAACTATTTTTAGATAGTATAAAATAATCGAAATGATACTCCTGGACCCCCTCTCTCTCTTTCTCTCTCTGGTTCTCTCTCAAAGGGAAAACAAGATGATACGTTTAATGAGAGAGAGAAAGAGAGAGAGAGAGAGAGAGAGAGAGAGAGAGAAGGTGCAATACTTTTTTCCTAACACATATGTATTTGTAGGAGAACAAGTCAAAAATAGATTTATAGAAGTGACGCTCAGGTACTCAAGAATCACACACACACACACACACACACACACACATATATATATATATATATTGCAGACGTTACCTCAAAAAGAAGGTAATTACGTCCTGCGCATTTCATGTGTCCATCTAGTCATGCATGTTAATCAGTGACTTAAAATCTACCAAGCCGTTGGTTTTCCTGGCTGATTCAGGCAACCGATGACATACTCTAATAGCACTAAGGAAGAAGGAGCTCTTGTACGATTTGTGATACCTGTTTCGTGTAAGCGGTGTATAGGAACTAAGGCTAGCTGTATAATTTAACAGGTTTACGATAGATTTGGAGCATTTGCAAGATCTGTAAAGTCACACTTGTAAGCTCTGTAAAGTCACACTTGTAAGCTCTGTAAAGTCACACTTGTAAGCTCTGTAAAGTCACACTTGTTAGCTCTGTAAAGTCACACTTGTTAGCTCTGTAAAGTAACACTTGTTAGCTCTGTAAAGTCACACTTGTTAGCTCTGTCAAGTCACACTTGTTAGCTCTGTAAAGTCACACTTGTTAGCTCTGTAAAGTCACACTTGTTAGCTCTGTAAAGTCACACTTGTTAGCTCTGTAAAGTCACACTTGTTAGCTCTGTAAAGTCACACTTGTTAGCTCTGTAAAGTCACACTTGTTAGCTCTGTCAAGTCACACTTGTTAGCTCTGTAAAGTCACACTTGTTAGCTCTGTCAAGTCACACTTGTTAGCTCTGTAAAGTCACACTTGTTAGCTCTGTCAAGTCACACTTGTTAGCTCTGTCAAGTCACACTTGTTAGCTCTGTCAAGTCACACTTGTTAGCTCTGTCAAGTCACACTTGTTAGCTGTAAAAAAAGAGCCGAAAAGTATGAAAGCTGGCGGGGGGGGGGGGGGGTTACGGTCTAAAAGCAGTCTAAAGTATACATGAGAAGCCGAGAAAAGTGTAGGACTAACTTTTTTCCTGTGGGCGGGAGAGCCGGGGGGGGGGGGGGTAATTAGAAGTACTAGAAATGACGTTGTGCATGTTTTAAAACAAAATGGGGGGTTCCAGAGAGAGAGAGAGAGAGAGAGAGAGAGAGAGAGAGAGAGGGCCGTTTCATTTCATTGTAACATACAACAATTCACAGTTTAAAAAAGTATGTTAGAGAGATTGTTAAAACGTGGCCCGTTTATTGAAATGTCTAAACAAGAAAATTTTACGGCCTTAATAAAGAACATAAATACATTTTAGCCAAATCTGTGCGTCAGTGTTCGAATGACTTTATCTAGTACGCTTGACTTTGGCTTGACTTGGCTACCTATGAAAGGGGCTCGAGGTTCAACACTCGACTGAAACAGAGTTGTGTTTACTGGGCGCCTAAAGGCAGCACGGAAAAACCTTCTCCAAGATACCCCATCCCTCACCGGTCCACAAGTGAGATTGGACCAAAGCGCTCTGAGCATGCTATAAGCATGAAAGTAGTGCTATATAAAAGCCATAATTTAATTTGTTTTTTAATTTAATTTTCCTAAAATTATGTTATAATATGCACTAATTGATTTTCAGAGTCGAACAGATATTGGCGTAGAATAACAGTTAGATTCTGCGTTTAAAATGAAAACCAAAGTGCCAGCACACAGTGTCATCGTCTGCTGAGGCTTATCAGGTAGAACTCGAATCAGATCCTGATAGCAGAAGGAACAATTTGGTCTGAATTACTTGATCGCTTTGACTCAAGCTTGCCCCCCCCCCCTTTTTCCCATTCTGTCTTAGGTAATCGTTTCCAAGTTTTTGGGCGCCGGGAATCGCGAGCTAACAGAAGAGGGGAGGGTGGAGGTGAACTGGATGTTGAAGATCGTAAATTGGTTTCTATGTTGAGTAGGGCGGCAATAGGCTTTGGAAAGGAGTTCGAGGTTGTTTTTTTTGGTTTTGGGGAGTCTAAAATTTAAGAAAGGTGTACGCCAACGTCAGCCAACAATGTACTTTTGCTTGTGTGCATTTGTTAAAGGGTGTATGTGTGTGCGTATAAGAGTGTGTAAATGTGTCAGTGCCAGTGTGTTTTAGTGTGTCCTAGAGTGCTTATTATAAATAGTCTATATGTTTGTGTGTGTGTGCTAGAGAGTGTGAATGTGTGTTACAGAGTGTGTGTTAGAATCAGTCTGTGTGTGTGTGTGATATGCCAGTATATCCTCTACTTGTATACCGAAACTGTGCCAATGGAAACACTGAGAACAATTAGAGAAATAGAACAAAGAAGACACAAAATACACAAAGTACTACACTATTACCGTATTTTTTTAAAAAACATAACATTCTCTGCTAGCACTTTGTGTTCTAGTCTTAGAATAGTGTCGGCGCCGAGCTCAAAGAAGATCCACTCTGTCTATTTATTCTGTTCTTAGATCGCGCTTCCCCTAGAAATTGTATACAGTTCGGTTTTATCTTGTCCTTCATGTGTCACTGTAAGACACTTCTCTTGTTTTGTTTGTACGTAAAAACACATGTTTAGCGAAGTCTAGACCAACTGGGAAGCATAGACATAAATAAATATAGACTGGCCGAAGGAAGTGACTTCATGTAACTTGTATATCTATTGTTGTCGGATTTCCGAATTATTAAAAATTGCATGATATTCATTCTTAGAGATTAAACAAAACTACACTGCCTCTTTATTTACAATATATATTGGTGTGTGGCTGAAATAGATATGAATATTTAACTTTTATACTGCTCATAAATACTGTATAATAAAGTACACAAAATTGTAAGTCACACATTTTCGTTTCATAAAACTCTTTAATCGGCCAGTCTATATTTATTTATGTCTATGCTGGGAAGAGTTTCTCTTGTTTGTTTGTGGTTATTCTTTTAGATCCCTTTATTTTTTCACTTTAACAAAAAAAGTAGCGAATGTAATGTGCCATGATAGCATTGCTAGCACATCCTGAATAATAACCGTATGTACCTCAATAAACAAAGCATTTTGAATTAACCAAACTCTCCACGCTGATGGCGCTGACGCTACCTAATAACCGTGTGTACGTCAATAAACATAGCATTTTGATTTAACCAAACTCTCCACGCTGATGGTGCTAGCACAACCTAATGACCGTATGTACCTCAATTAACTCTTTCTCTCCTAAGATTTTGACCTCATTAAATTAAATTAATGTTTAATTTTTTTAACTTGACTTTGAATTATATAAAAAGAGCATGCAGTTCCCTTTAATTCTATACCAAATACAACATCTTCTGATAACAAACAACAAAGCTATTGAAGCCCTATCATAACAGGGTAGTGAAATAGTAATGAGCAAAATAAAGATTTCCTTCCAAAACGTGGGAAAATATATACGGAGAAAAAGAGTTAACTAAACACTCCTTTTGACCAATTCTTCTTCCTTAAGAATACGTTTCTTTAGAACGGGCACGCACTGTTGATGTCACTCAATTATAATTTATCCTTTCTCTTCTTCCGTGTGTCGCGGGGAGACAAAACAGACGATATGATGCAAGCTTAGCCTTATTACAAGTCTCTTGATTGATTCCACTCTTGTAACTCCACATGCCTAGTATAACAAGGTCCGGTTGTTATATCTTAGTACATGGTTGTCAATATCAAAATAGCTTCCTAATCTTGTCAGATACGGCTATAGTGTCACGCTCCCAAAGACAAGGAATCGAGTGCCAGGCTGACTGTTGATCCCAGACTGACCGTTCAAGGCTAGACTGACCGTTAAGGGTTAACCCGTCCATATATAGACTGTCCGTTTAGGGCATGACTGACCGTTATGTCAAGACTGCCCGTTAAAGGGCTAGACTAACAATTCATGTGTAGATTGACCATTAAGAGCAAGAGTGAGCGTTAAGTGCTAACTTGACTGTTGATGGCCAGACTGACCGCTTAGGGCTGGCTAACCTATGTAAGACCCAACCTAGGGTATGTCTTATAACTTACCCCACAAGCAAGGGAGTACATCCTGTAATACTCTGATCTGTACTCAGTAACGTCGCTTGGGGGTGCGAAGGGTGTGGACAACACTGTTGCCAAAATGACAAAATGTCAGTAAGAAATTTTTAAAAAGATGCTCTCTTAAATCTAATAACGGCAGACCATTAAAACGCACACAAACACACATACTTAATACATACACACTTACACACTCGAAAAAAACAACAACTCATGCACTGAAACACATTAGAACAAACACACTCACCAACACACGTGCACACACACATACACACACACCAATATTTACACTCAAACACATACACACACCAATATTTACACTCAAACACATACATCAAAGCACACACACACACAGAACACACAATGTCTCCTTACGACCAGCAGTTTAATCCAAAACTTGTCACATTTTAATCTCTTCCAGTCCATCCAACAGAAAGGGGGGGGGGGTGCCATCTACGCCTTCACACATCCCCCACCGCCTGCAGGCCCCTACCCAGCATTTCCACAAAGTCAAACGACTACACCACAGAATATTCCACCACTGGGCATCTAAACAACGTCAACTGTTTCTTTTTTAAATTAATGTTCTAAACTTGCCCCATCTTTGGATATCCTCTTGCTCTATTCCGCCCCCGCTCCCCACACATTCTTTTTTTTTAATCTCTCCGCCCTTTCCCGTGTCCTCAACACCCACACTTCCGGTATCAGTTCTGCCTAGGGCGCTACAGGAGTTAACTCAAGTCGATTATTGAGATCCAAGTCGGCCTTTCAGGATATGAAGTGTTCCTGACGTCATTGCTGGGGACTCGAGGTAACTCCAAGACAAACAGAGGTGCTTCCAAGCACAAGATAGCAGACACTTTTAGACACTAGTCCACGCTGGATTTTCAATAATGGAGTTCTCGGTGTGATGTCTGATGTACAGTTCACAATAATATTGATAATATCTGCACCCAGGGTGTCTCGGTTCATGGTGAAACTTAGCACAATTATTTCTTTTACCTGACAAAACAAGAATCACAAACACAACGGAAGAATCAATTTAAAAAAAAAAATATTAACCAATTCGTTAATTAACTATTGGTAAATTTACTTTGTTTGGTATCTCAAACAAGAGAAAGAAATAGTACTTCACTGAAGTGGTGGTATAAGCTGAGTTAGTCCTCTTTATAGCTAATTAAAAATGTAATTACACTACTGATCCAAACTAATGGATACACTCACTTAATATAAGCTTTGTTTTTTAAAAAGTATTTTTGTGCAATTTGCTTGTTGTTTACTTCTCTCGAAATGTCTCCCAATCTTTCTCTTTACTTCTCTCGAAATGTCTCCCAATCTTTCTCTTTGTTTACTTCTCTCGAAATGTCTCCCAATCTTTCTCTTTACTTCTCTCGAAATGTCTCCCAATCTTTCTCTTTGTTTACTTCTCTCGAAATGTCTCCCAATCTTTCTCTTTACTTCTCTCGAAATGTCTCCCAATCTTTCTCTTTGTTTACTTCTCTCGAAATGTCTCCCAATCTTTCTCTTTGTTTACTTCTCTCGAAATGTCTCCCAATCTTTAACTTTGTTTACTTCTCTCGAAATGTCTCCCAATCTTTCTCTTTACTTCTCTCGAAATGTCTCCCAATCTTTCTCTTTACTTCTCTCGAAATGTCTCCCAATCTTTCTCTTTGTTTACTTCTCTCGAAATGTCTCCCAATCTTTCTCTTTACTTCTCTCGAAATGTCTCCCAATCTTTCTCTTTGTTTACTTCTCTCGAAATGTCTCCCAATCTTTCTCTTTGTTTACTTCTCTCGAAATGTCTCCCAATCTTTCTCTTTGTTTACTTCTCTCGAAATGTCTCGCAATCTTTCTCTTTACTTCTCTCGAAATGTCTCCCAATCTTTCTCTTTACTTCTCTCGAAATGTATCCCAATCTTTCTCTTTTCTTCTCTCGAAATGTCTCCCAATCTTTCTCTTTACTTCTCTCGAAATGTCTCCCAATCTTTCTCTTTGAATTTTGTTTGACCTTATGTACGAAGGCACGTAATCTCTCGTCAATACTGCGTTCTTCACAATCCCAGACATACATTATGACTTATGGTTTTGTTATACTGAATACTATCCTGTTATCCACGTATATGTATAGATATACCATATATCGTGTTTCCATTTATTTTTTGACCTGCTGTCCTATGCGCTGTTATTGGTAGATATCTTATCTTATGGATTACAGACGTTACTTTAAAAAAAAGATAATGTCCTACGCATTTCATGTTTCATGCTTTTAATCGATGACTGAAACTCTGGGAAGAATTTAGTTTTCCTTGCTGACTCGGGCAATCCATTCCATTCTCTGACACCAGGGAAGAAGGAGCACTAGTATGAATTTTTTCTAGCGTATGGAATAAGAAATGTGCCTCTATCTTTGTGTCTTTCTGAGTATTTCATTAGGCTTTGCCTTTTTTTTAAAGCTATGTTTTAGTGTTATATGTATTATAGCTACTTTACTTTTTATTTTTCTGTCTTGAAGATGGACAGACAGGCAGACAGACAGATGTAGCCTCTATAAAAAGATTTAGAAATGAGATTGCTATTGAGCAAATGAAAGACGTGTGGGAGGTTGCTATAAATAGATGTCATTCCAAGAGCCCCAATCGTCGTGTCTCGCGATGACCCCAGGCCATCTGTCCACCAATATCTTGGTCACGCTTGAGAGGGCTTCTTAATAACGCTTCCGGTCTCGTAATGTTGATATCTCTAAGATGTGACGATTGTAGAGATGGCGATGGTGGTCCATTCCTAGCTCCTTGACTTCCACGAAAACTTCCTTACACTATGATGAGTTGTAGATACATTGTTAAAATGTTGGTTAGAAAACATGTTATATATTATGCTTGCATTTATTACCGTTCATCTAAGTGTAATCCCCTTGTTTACAAAGCTTCTATCTACTCTGGTACACATTTAGTGCACTTTATTTCTACTACTCCCCATTCTCAGATCAAGTTAAAATTATGCATAATTATACATTGTTCCCTAATAAAGCGTGAATGAATCATAAAATTAACCAGTTATATAATTAAATAGTGCTAAGAAATTAAGTTTAATTTACGAAAAGGGAAATAAATCTTGCAATATTGAGAGACGACTGTAAAATTTCGAGCTCTTAATCTTATACAAGACTTTTTTTAATTTAAAAAAATTGTCTTGTTTAAATCTCTTTTCTCCAAGTTTGTAAGTTAAGATAGAAACAATCCTTTAAAAATATAATCATTTTTTCCCTGCTTATTAGGGAATGATTATAACTAGTTCAGGCAATAGTTTTATTAACATTCAAAGTTATTAAGACAATGACAAACATTGAACAGAATGAACTCAGTGTCAACACAATCTTCTTATTCATGGTCTGTCTCTCTCTTTCTCTCTCTCTCTCTCTCTCTCTCTCTGTCTCTGTCTCTCACTCTCTCTCTCTCTCTCTCTCTCTAGATAGATAGATAGATAGACAGACAGACAGATAGACTGATATTACTCCCCTTGTTACATTTTGATACGTTTTTACTCCCACTTCTCATTCTCGAATGAAGTTGAAATTTTGCATACTTTTTTTCTAGTCGATAACAATATACGAATCAATCCAAAAGAAAACAATTAGTTAATTATTTAAAACTAATTACTTATTTCTTTAATATAGCAGAAAAGGAGCTAAATCCTCTAAATTTTAACTTAATGATAGTAATTAGCTGTTCTTTCCCTTAGAGAAGCTTCTTTTAAAAGTATCCCTTTTTTTTCTATTGCTTGTTTATTTTTTACTTTATTCAAGACTACGACGCCTCATTCTATTACTATTACATTTTTATTGATAGGCTGTAACACAGGTAGCAAGTTTGCACTAAACGCACCGTGTACATTATTAAAATTGAGAGTAAAAATACGTTTCATGTATCTATTCCTCAGAAAAGGACATTTGAAGCATTCATTGTGGCCAATAGCCCCTGACGACGACAGGTGATTTGGAGTTCAAGGTCACGACCTTCATGCCGCCATGATGGTGAAAGAGAACTACCTCCGAAGATACTTTGCTTTATTTCAGGTGGCGCTGCTGGTCTGGAGCAACATCATCCGCGTGCGATGCAACGGACCAATCATCAACACGGACAAAGGTCAAGTTCAAGGTCTCACCAAATATCTCGACGGCAAGAAATACGATGTCTTCTTTGGAATCCCCTACGCCAAGCCTCCCTTGGGCAGCCTACGCTACAGGCTACCCGTGCCGCCGGATCGCTTCGAGGGCGTCCTAAACGCAACGACGCTACCAAATTCTTGCATTCAAGCTTTCGACAACTTCTTTCCGGGATTCATCGGATCCAATATTTGGAATACTAATACTCCGAAAAGCGAAGATTGCCTTTACTTGAACGTATGGGTTCCAAGGACTAACCCCCCGTATCACGACAAGGCTGTCATTGTGTGGATTTACGGCGGTAGCTTCAACAGCGGCACCTCAACGATAGACATCTACCAAGCCGACCGCCTGGCCGTGGATCAAGACGTTATTGTAGTCTCTATCCAATATCGGATTGGTTCCATTGGATTTTTGGCGCTGAACACCGTGGAGGCGCCAGGAAACGCGGGTCTCTACGACCAAAACATGGCCGTGCAGTGGGTCACCAACAACATACACAATTTTGGTGGCAGCAACAGCAAAATAACCCTCATGGGGGAGAGCGCCGGGGCGGTCAGCATCGGCCTACTTCTCCTGAGCCCTCTGACACGCGACAAGTTCCAGCGAGTCATTCTTCAGAGCGGCAGCCCTCAGGCTAAGTGGGGCGCCTTGCCCAAGTCGGATATGGTCACCCGTTCACTGGCGCTTGCCGAAATTGTCGGATGCTACAAAGAAGATGACCATGACTATGTGGTTGAGTGTTTTCGGAGTAAAAATGCATCGGATTTTCCCGAATTAGATTTCCGGGTGACTCAGGGCATTATACAATTCTCCTTTGTGCCCATTATTGACGGCGTCTTAATCCCTCACGACCCACAACAGCTGTTGGATTCTGGGACATTTCCAAGAATTCCTATTTTATTAGGCAGTAACGAAAACGAGGCTACATATTTTTTTTCCTACGAGCGTGCTGAGTTTTATATAGATAACAAACTCGCCATCAATGTCGACAAGTACCGGACTATAATGCAGAGTTTTTTTTTTTTTTACCCTCGGCATCCTCATAGGTCCAATCAAATCGTCAAAGACGCCATCTTGCACTATTACCGGAACTGGCTCAAGCCGGAAGACGAGTGGGAGCTGCTTCGCTCCATCGACAGGGCTGCCAGCGATTACTATTTTGTTTGCGCTGTCAACTACTTGGCGCGCTCTTACGCCCGCAACGACGCCCCAGTCTACTACTACTGGTTCAACCACCGCTGGTCGGCTAACCCTTGGCCCGCGTGGATGGGTGTCCTCCATGCCGATGAGATATGGTTCGTCTTTGGGCACCCGTTCAACAGCTCCCTCAGTTTCACAGAGGAGGAGAGACAGCTGAGCAAAGACATGATGCGCTACTGGGGCAATTTCGCCAAAACTGGGTAGGTACAAGCTGTCATTGAAACTGGGTAGGTACATGCTGTCATTGAAACTGGGTAGGTACATGCAGTCATTGAAACTGGGTAGGTACATGGTGTCATTGAAACTGGGTAGGTACATGCTGTCATTGAAACTGGGTAGGTACATGCTGTCATTGAAACTGGGTAAGTACATGCTGTCATTGAAACTGGGTAGGTACATGGTGTCATTGAAACTGGGTAGGTACATGCTGTCATTGAAACTGGGTAGGTACATGCTGTCATTGAAACTGGGTAGGTACATGCTGTCATTGAAACTGGGTAGGTACATGCTGTCATTGAAACTGGGTAGGTACATGCTGTCATTGAAACTGGGTAGGTACATGGTGTCATTGAAACTGGGTAGGTACATGGTGTCATTGAAACTGGGTAGGTACATGCTGTCATTGAAACTGGGTAGGTACATGGTGTCATTGAAACTGGGTAGGTACATGGTGTCATTGAAACTGGGTAGGTACATGCTGTCATTGAAACTGGGTAGGTACATGCTGTCATTGAAACTGGGTAGGTACATGCTGTCATTGAAACTGGGTAGGTACATGGTGTCATTGAAACTGGGTAGGTACATGGTGTCATTGAAACTGGGTAGGTACATGCTGTCATTGAAACTGGGTAGGTACATGGTGTCATTGAAACTGGGTAGGTACATACTGTCATTGTCTATATACACTTTAAACAAAATGATAGCAAAAGTTCAATCTTTTCATGAAAATCTATTTGAGGTCTAAAACTATTTTAATTCGTTTTGAGCAATTCTGATATTTCTATCACCTAAACAAAGATAAGACCCAATTTCACTTTAACCCATAGAACTCTATTACTCACTATTAGAGATTAACTTTCGTATTGAATTATTTGCTAGCATTATGAGCTAGATCATATATTGACAAATAATGATAGAGTTTAATAGTTTTCAACGTTAAATATAATTAATACTAAAGCGCCCATTTTTAAAGAAATCTATCCATCTACAACATTTTTGTCAGGAATCCAAACGAACCTGGAACAATGCACTGGCCGCTGTTCAAGGATGGGGAACAGGCCTATTTAAACTTCACTATTAGCTCGACCCCTGGCTCCTACTACTTGGGCCATGCACCACGAGTGCAGCAATGCGCATTCTGGGATTACTACCTGCCAACACTTCAAGCTCAAACAAGTAAGTCTTATAGTGTTTACAGACAGAATAAGTACACATGATAAGTACACATGATAAGTACACATAAGTACACATGATAAGTACATATAATAAGTACACGTGATAAGTACACATAATAAGCACAAGAGCATATGATGATTGATTGGGATGGGCGGGGGCGTGGAGTGGGCTATTAGAAGTGACAACCCTGTGTGTTGCGCCTTTTTTTTTGAGGCCCCAAAATACAGAAACCTTGAACATACCTAGAATGTGTACAATGTTATGACGGCCTCCGACGATACTATCTACCTATTGTCTGTCCCAGCTTATAACCGGGTCTGTTATTGACATTTTTTTTTAAATTCAGGTGTAGGGTAAATATGGCCTTGGATTAATGTCTAATAGTATTCCACACAACTCCCCCTTTGTAGACACTGCGCCCACCCTTATGAAACCGTAAACCATATCCTTTTTGAATGTCCCTTCCTAATCCAACTTAGGCAGACCCTACTCCCACTACAGCCCAACACCCTGTACGGCAGTGCTGAACAACTGAAGAAAACAGCACACTATTTTTCCTTGGCACAGTCTGCAAAAGAGCTCACAGCTCAGCAGCAAAAAGGCAGGCTAGAAGAAGAAGAAGAAATGTCTAGTAGTAATTGGATGAACTCAATATTTTGTACAAAAGGAAAAAGTTTAGACTAAACGATGGTGGGGGGGGGGAGATGATGCAATGGAAGGAGATAGCCCCTCCCCATCTCCTACTGACCAACATTATGACAACATATTCTACTCTTGTTAGGCACAAGGAGGAGTTCGTTACCCTTAGCTGGCTATTCACTTAGGAGAAGGAAAACTTTGAATTCAAAACTCTGTGGCCTTTTAGCTAGCACGGGAAAAATCAAGATTTTTTTTCTACCCTTAAGCAATCTGCAGCACACAGTGTTACACCCTGACGAAGACTGGAAATGTCGCTGATCCCAATTTGCATCGGCACTTGCTTGTCCTTAGCATGGGGAGGGGGGAACTGCTGTGTAGGTGACATCGTTCCGACCTGAGCTAATGCCCAGGCATACATCTGATTTCAGTAAGATGATCCATAGACGCTTCGTGACTGCGGGAGGCCATATGGTGTATGTTTATGGAGAACAAAATGTCTTGCATTGAAAATTAAAAAAAAAAAAAGCATATTCAGTGACCACAACATGGCCCCTAAACTTAGTATTTGTCATTTATACATGACAGAGAGTCGGTATAGACTGACATATTACATATTAATATTGAGAACTTTTACCCTATTGGTGACTGCAAAACAAAATAGTTTACAATAGCTTGCATATTTTATATCATTATAATGTCTTCACTATTTGCATATACATTTTTATTTTAATCGCTATTTTTATACACCAAATTTACTGTTATTAAATAAGTTGATAAAATTGTGATTATTTTGACTCAGTGTATACAGTTGCAGAAAATTCCTGGCATTCTGAATGTGTAATTATCTTGTCCTTAGTACCATTAACGTTATTGCTAATTCATTAATTAAAAATTAATATTTAAATATCGTTTTTTTACTAAACTAACTCTTAATACATGTCTTAACCATGAACACTTATATTATCCTATACCATTATACACGTACCATACATTTATACCCTTCTGAGATAGAATGGAGTTTTTCTTAACATTGAGTCTTGATTTCATTTCATTTTTTTTGGCCACTAATGTCATTAATGTCATTAATGTCACTTTTTTGAGACTTCAGATGCCCAAAACCCCATTTTGTCTGACGACGTCATACATGGATGATCCCATATCTATTCTTTTAGACGATTTTTCTTTGTTAATTAGTCTACCAAAAAATACCGTTATTATAAATTGCTATAAATTGCTATAAATCCAGTGAGTTCATCTTTAGCTTTGGAATGAAGAGCTTGGTATAGATAAAGTAATGACTATGTTTACTATGTTTACTATGTAAGTCTAAGAAGTAGGCGGGCAAAAGGAGAAAAAACTGTTTCAACTAAGCAAATAGGATCTGAAAAATAAAAGATTTTTAAAAATCTAAAAAGTGGATGAAATATATTGTAGGAAATAGTGTTATTATCTACGCTATAAAACATTAAATGTCTTATTTCAAGTATTTTATTTTTATCTAAGTCAACATTCTAACAACTCAATATTTTAATAGGTTGTTCTATGTATGGCTCCTCACTCCAGTAGGGAGTTACTTTGTCATCATAACACTCCAGTAACGTGTTTTTAACTACAACTAACACTCCAGTAACTTGTTCTTGGTCTAACTCAACACTCCAGTAACTTGTTCTTGGCCTAATTCAATATTTAAGTAACTTGTTCTTGGCCTAATTCAACATTCTTGACCTAACTGAAAGTTCCAGTACTTTTATTGAAGTAACCAATTTTTCCAATAAATGATTTATTGCATGACTTTGTATTATTTTCTCTATACCTTCCCATACCAAAAGCATGAATGATTTAACCAGCATGGAAAGTAACCAGTTTGATCCAAGCTTGGATTTACTTCACTAATACCGCTCGCTTTATCAAAAGACATTTTTTTAATGCTACGAATGTAGACATTCTCAGGTAATGTTCCATTCTTTTTAATTATTGATTTTTTGAATGCTTTAATTTTTCTAGTTTTGACTCTAGCAAATAACATTTAAACCAATGTGCTTAGTTTTTTTTTTTATCTATGTTTAACTAACAGTAGCATATACAGAGGTTGAAAGTTTGAGACATAACATAGAAGATTGATGTCACATCATTTAGTCAGGAGCGTAGCTAGGAATTTGGGGACCAAGGGGGCTTGACCTCTTTGGGGGCCCCTGCATTTTGCGAAATATTTAATATTTAATATAAAAAAATACTGATTTGCGACCCCCTTTCAAGTCGGGGCCCCTGGGGATTTTCAAATTCTCTATCCCTCCCCGACCCAAGCTACGCCACTGCATTTAGTGGTACACGTTTTGAGCATAAGGAAAACTAAGCTCCTACTTTCATAAGATGGGAAACACGGGCCTGTGAAATCTCGCGTTCCAGAATAGACTCGAGCGCAAGGGGGGATCACTTTGTTCACCCTTCTTATTACTATAGTTGTAGGTTACTTCCCCTTTGGCTCTTGTACTGTGTCCCATTTAGTAATTGGAGATTTTCATACATGGTGGACAAACTATAAAAAGCTTGCTTTTTTGGCGTATCCGGTGTAGAGAAGGAAGTGTTGTTTATTGTGAGCAAAGTCAAATCACATTGTCTAAGCTCTTCAGTTGATAGCGCCAAATTATTGAGATCGTGTTCAAATTAAAGGGTAATTCCATTTACTTTATAAAACCATACCTCTATTCAAGTGACTACATTATAGAGGGTGGGCGGACGCCAATCTCAAAAATGGCTCTAACACATTTCCTAGAAATGTAACAGTTGAAGTATATCGCTGAGAAAAGAATGACTAGCTCGTTGGACACAGGGGGACATCTCTAGCATGACCGTTATAATTTTTCAAAGTAAAACTAAAAAACAAATTGTACATTTGGCTGGAGACTAAATCTAGGTCTAGATCCTACATCGGTTTCGAAAAAAAAAACATCGCGTTCTTAAAAGGACTATCGCTATAAGGCTTTATTGATTCAAGAGTTAAATAAATTTATGTTCAGGAAACATTTTTCGTATCGTCTTTTAATATTTAGATCGAAAAGCTTATCATTGACATATTCAAAGGTGTACTAGATCTAGACATTCGCTTAAACTGGATTCTTACTTCAGGAACAAAAGTCAGATTATTTGCAGACGATTGCATAATATATAGAACAATAAAAACAACACAAGACACAGATATTTTACAAAGAGAATTAGATGAATTACAGAAATGGGAATCAAATTGGAGCATGTCTTTCCACCCAGAAAAATGTCAGTTGTTAAGAGTAACAAAAAAACTAAAACAAATTAATTCCACTTATCTTATTCATGGCAAACCAGTAACACAGACTAAAAACGCAAAATACCTAGGTGTTATAATAAATGAAAAACTGTCATGGAATCCACATATTGATGAAACTACAAAAAAATCAAACAAAGCATTAGGATTTATTAAAAGAAATTTCTATAAATCAAATAAGAACATAAAACTAAAATGTTATTTAACCTTGGTTAGGCCAATAATAGAATATGCATCCTCTGTTTGGGACCCCTCAACTCAAGAAAACATTAAGAAACTAGAACAGACACAAAATAGAGCAGTGCGATTCATAACAAACGAATATTCACATTTGGCTAGAGTAACACCTTTAGTAAAATCACTAAATTTAGAAAGCCTTCAGGACAGAAGGCTCAAAAGTAAAGTAGCAATAATACATAAAACACTGAACCATAATCTTCAAATACAAAAACAAAATTTAATAAAATACTCTGAAAGACACAAAGATAAAGGCACATTCCTCGTCCCATATGCTAGGACAAATTTGTACAAATACTCCTTCTTCCCTAGTGCTATTAGAGCATGGAATGGTTTGCCTGAGCTAGCCAGGAAAACCAGTGACTTGGCAGAATTTAAGTCATTGGTTAATATGCATGACTAAATGCATGACGCGTAGGACGTAATCATCTTCTTTTTTGAAGTAACGTCTGTATTATATAAGATAAGATAAGATAAGAAGAAGGGGGAGGAGTAACAACAAGTTTTGAAATAAAACATTCATTAATTTGTAAGAGACAAACAATCGCTCAATAAGTTGTATAGTTGAGGATTTGTCTTTTTTTTAAAAAGTATTTTTAATGTATTTTTCTAGTTTTAATATAGTTGGTTCCATTTAATGTCCTTGACTTTGTTTCGTTTATCGTGAAAATCTCCAATAGCGCCATTTATTCCTAGTTTTTATGTTTTTCTACAATTGTATCTACAAACTTTGATCTGAAGACTTAGAACATTAACAGACTTCAATGTTTCATTAAAACATTTTTAATTAAGACAGCGGACATTCTGAAACGATTTTTTTAAAATTTGTTTTCTTGATAATTTTGTTTTAGGAAATATAACTGACGCCGAGACAGAGTGGAAGCTTCAGTTCAACGAGTGGAAGACCAAATACATTGTGGATTGGAAAACTCAGTTTGATAATTTTTTGCAGAACTACCAGAGAAGAATGGGCAGTTGTAGCGGCGGGAAGCCGTGAGATGACGTCATCACATTGTGCGCACCAATTTATGCTGTTTCAGTTGGTTCTTTATGTTGAGCTGATTCATTGACTCATATCCAGGCTTTGATAAGACTAGGTTTTTGAGTTGTTTTTGAGTTTTTTTTTTTTTTTTTTTTTTTTTTTAAAGTTTAAAATAATTGCTTGTCATGTTCAATGTATACATAAACCTCATTTGAAATAATAAATATATGAAATGTTATTGTATTCATTTGTACACATTTTGATTTTTTTTTATTTTCTCATATTTATATTCATTTATTATCTTCCCATTTTAATTGACCGAGTGTGTGTGTGTGTGTTATTCAGTGTGTGTGTGTGTGAGAGAGAATTCTTCCGTGTGTGTGTACAAGTATTCGCAATATAAAAAAAAACAAGAAAAAAAAACCCAACATATAATGATTTTCAAAATCCTGAAACTTTGTGACTGCGTCTGTCCGTGTCTTCTGCTTTCTTCTTCTCTACACTATAACACCACTGGAGGATATGGCACCAATGCTGACTATTTCAGATTTGAAGCCATCTTCAGGACTTGTCTGTTCCTCACAGTAAGTCAACAAAGGACAGAGCACTCTACTATTTACCGACATCCATCCAGCTTCCGAGTTGTCTTCTTCCCTTTCTCCTAACTGTATCTTGTCTCTGATCACTTCTTATAAACCACAGCAATACACAGTGCAGACTATTTCATTACATAGAGAAGCAACAACATCCAATGTTTCACATTTATATATTGTCTACCTGGATAACAGTTGACGAAGTTTGCAATGTTAGGTAAAAAGCAAAAAATAGGCAAATAGTGTAACCAAAAGGACAGATGTTTGTACTACAAAATAGAAAACACCAAACTGTGGGAGATGAGTGGACAGAAAAATATAGAGGTGCAGATGGATTGGTCACACCCTTAGAAAAGATACCAACAACAGAGCTAGACAGGCCTTAAGAGTGGAACCCCCAGGGAACAAAACGCAGAAAAAACAAAAAGAACATGGCGACGCAGTATACTAGATGAAGCCGAGAGGAAAGGAAAGAGCTGGGAAGCCATTAAAAGTCTAGCAAGAAACAGTGGAAAGTGGCGTGTCTTTACTGAGGCGCTATGTTTCGATAGTTCTGTAAATTGAAATAATGATGATGATGATGATATACAAAAAATTTAGTTTCTATCTAAGTCAATAAAATATGATTATTTTGACTCAGTGTATACAGTTGCAGAAAATTTCTGACATTCACAATCACAACAAATTTCTGTAAGGATCAATAAAACAGTCTTAGTCTTAATTATCTTGTCCTTAGTACCATTAACGTTATTGCTAATTCATTAATTAAAATATATTATTAAAAGATGCTAACCATTAACAGAATATAACAACTTTCGGCAGAGAGAGGGCAACAATTAGATAAGACTAAGACTAAGATTGCTTTATTGATCCTTATGCAAACATTAGCTAAAGAATGGCAACAACAGGCATAAGATTTAAACATTATGCAAAGGTTGTAAACATTTGCAAAAGATACAAACATAAAGGAGAAGTATCAAGCATTAGGCAAA
Organism: Biomphalaria glabrata; assembly: GCF_947242115.1. Taxonomy (NCBI): domain Eukaryota; kingdom Metazoa; phylum Mollusca; class Gastropoda; family Planorbidae; genus Biomphalaria; species Biomphalaria glabrata. The sequence continues at coordinate 9,132,908 of NC_074725.1, forward strand.
AGTATTTTTAAATCAACAGCGACATAGATATAATATTTAGATTGCCCTAAACTGTGTTAATATTAACAAGAATCAGATCATTCATCATAAAGAATTCAGTTCATGACCAATTTGAAGCAAGTAAGAAAAAAATAAAGCTCCCATTTCAGACTTTGCAATCCCTAGAGCATATGAAGTACAAGGTCATCTGTTTCTCTGTAGCCCACGGTTTAATCAAAGTGAAAACTTTCAAGATATGGACCTGGTTTGGATATTCCTCATTTCATGTTAGGCTCGTTAGGTAGACTGACGCTTCGTTACACTTCAACCAAAAAGATTGCAGGTAAACAGAAGATACCTGGTGTCCACCAAAAATATGATTCATAAGACAGTTCTCCCAAAGAACAAGTGGGATATACCATTGAGCAGATTTGAGAATTCGCAGAGTACACAGACACAGGAAACGTTTAGGTGCGAACTTTAAGCTCGTTAGAATAATTTAAAAAAATTGTCCAATCAAATTGTTCGTTACTTTGTGCTATGACCAAAAGGAAGACATTTTTTTTTCGGAATAAACTCGACATTAAAACTAAAAGAATACAAAGAATAAAATTGGCTTTTGAAAATCATAAAAAAAAAAACATAAAATGTCGAAGTCCTAAGATTTAAAGAAAATTATTCGCTTCAGTGAGAAACAGAAGACGATTCACGCCAATTTGAGATTTCTAACCATCTAGTTAACTTTTGTTTACATATTCCAGTGTATAAAGTCTCTGTAAAAGGTGTGTTTTGGTGTATTTCAACCTATTCTACCTTACCTGTCTAAATCATCGTTATAGTTACACGTAACTTTTGATCACGTATTTTTGTTATGGTTTAGAGCTATTTTAAATTTTCTTGTTGAAATCAAAGGAAGATTTAGTCTGCAAGGTATATATGTTTGATTAAGCCTGAAATAAATTCCGCAAATGAAAAGTAGAGCTGATATTAATTTTTTTAAAACATATATTTTGTGCATTTTTTCTTCAAAGAAACAACATTGAATGAATATGTCACTAGTTATTGTACAGCAATGATACCGCCCTATAATTATATTTATTTAGAAATGTTTCCTTTTGCAACGCTTATTCAATTTTAATCTTGATTTTGAAAATTTGCATATAATCAACATTAAATTTTCTTTTTGCACTTTTTTTTATCTACTTATTTGATTCTAATATATGTTAAAATTAAAACATTTTATTATTTTATCTTACGATATCATTGTTAATGTACTTAGCAATAGTAATGTAATAAGTTCAGGCTTGATAGTGGGTTTTGCACTGTGCTTATTAAACAGTGAGACCAGATAACACAGTAATGTTCTCACTAAAACCATATATTTTATCGAAATAACGAATACAGTAATCTTACCTTCAAGCGAATCGAATTATGAATGTAAATCATTGGTGAATAACGAAACGTTTAAACTGAACATTACACGCATCTTAAATGATTCACTGTTTTTTTTTTCGGTTTGCTTCGAATGTTCATAAGTATTTACGGAATTCATTATTCTTAAATTTAGAACATTTTGCTCCTTGACTACTAAATGAATTGTCTAACCTTATATTCATCAATATTCATGATCTCTTAATGTTCTCTATTAATCAGGATCCTAATGCCGTCAATAATTTGGTCATTAATGTATCATTCTGTAATATAATAAATAATTGTTTCATTTACTTGATTTGAGATAACACAATTTTTACTTCTGCTCATGGAGACTGTTGCACAAATCACCCTATCATCCCCCACCCCTGGTATTTGAACCAATGTTTATGAGATGATTTTGTATGTGTTCTGATACCAAATGTAATTATATTTATTTTTGTTTATCAGCATTGAAAAAAACAAACAAAAACATGCAGAAGGCAGCTTTTATTTTTTATTTTAAGTACAGGTTTTTATTTTAAATGTTTTATTTCAAATGTATTTGTCTTGGGGATAAATAGCAAACAAACTTGGTCAACTTTAATATTGAGCTGAAAGAAGCCAAGTTTCAAACTGTATTCGTTTCCAATACTGCTTTAGTTCTGAATTATCTTTTTTTAGTGATGAAATTCGTTGAGAAGTTTAAGTCCTATATTATTTTTCCCCTTGTAGATTCTTTGTCAATTTTTTTGACCTTCTTTTTTTTTTCAGATTGTATAAATGTTTACTTCCATTTCTTTTTCTTGTGTTTCAAATGATTTTTTAAAAAAAGATGTTTTGTTTTGTTTGTTATTCACACTTTTATCTAGTCATTAGCGAGACTGTGATGATAAAGATGTGTGATTAGCTGATGACGTCAACTGTGCCTTTAAAAAAAATAAACAAAAACAAACTGAGTTGAATGGTATCAGGGTAATGAAGGACTATAGATTTTTTTTTAAATTTCTTTTGTGTACATTTAAATATAACGCCATGATTAGTCAGATTTTTGTTTTGTATAGTAAAGCCAGAAAAAAATTGTGACTATAGTATTTGAATTTATGTTGTGCTTCAATAAAGACGTATATTTTATATTAAGCTTGTTGGTGTTCGGATAAATTAGTCTTTTTGTTTTTGTTACAAAGCTTATATTAACTCACTCCGTCTGTCTGTCTGTCCGTCTGTCTGAGAGGATTCTTTTACACTCTTTATCTCTCCCACTTTCCATTCTCATTTCGGGATCTTTGGGCCGCCTCTGAGTGCTCCCAGCTCTAATTGGTACCTGGCATTAGTTGGGGAAAAGTAAAGGCGTTTGGTCGTTGTGCATGGCCACATGACACCCTCGTGAACCGTAGGCCACAGAAACAGATGACCTTTACATCCTCTGCCCTATAGACCATAAGTTCTGAAAGGGGAACTTTACTTAAACTACCATTCTCTCAGATCAAGCTTAAATTGTGCACGTTTATTCATAGTCAAAGAAAATACATTAATCAGTAAAAAAAAAAGTAACCATTTGTTCATCAATTAATGGCAATTAATTAATTTAACTTTTACAAAAAGGGGAACTAAACCTTGCAATATGGATATGTAATGCAGTAATTGTGTGTTGCTTTCCATTATATAAAGTTTGTCTAGAAAATTTTTTTTTTAAATTTTACTTTTTTGTTCTTCAATTGTTGATGTGTATAAATCCGAAATAAAAACCCTCGTTGAATACAGGCACAAAAGACCTCAAGAATAGTATTTAGGGGACAACGGCTCTACTTGCACACGACGTGGCCACATCTGCTGGAGGGTAACGGTTTTACGTGGTCACATGAAATACTTTAATCTTCGACATCAAAGACATTGCCCTATAACTGGCGTGTTTATTGGTGTTGTTTTGTGAACACAGCCACATGAAGAAAAAACACATTTCTTGACACTGTGTAGTTTTTAGTTGTTATACTATATCCACAAGTCCAAGTGAAGGATGTAATGAAACCAGCTTTATGAACAGAAAACAAACTTAGACAAAAGTTGATATAAACATTTGGCGAAAAAATTGACCATTAGAGTAGAGTGCTATACCGGCCCGCTATACAGAGGATGTAAACATTAGACGTTTGAAATTTCAGTAGTTTCTGTTGGGGATTTTCTAAACTCTCTTGTGAGTGTCTCGTCTACAAAGTATGAGAATATTGAAGTGATTTATGTAATTTAAAAAAGCATTTTCTGTCAATCATTTTTGTATATTTTCACTGTGCAGAATTAGAAGTTTAGTACTATGGTAGAGAAGAAGTTGTTATTTCAAAGGCTCATTTTATCTTAAACAAATAGGTCTCTTTACCTTTTTTAAATAATGAAACCCCTGTCTTTCTTTCTTTCTTTCTTTTAATGTCTCTCTCTCTCTTTCTTTCTCTCTCTCACTCTCTCTCTCTCTGTTTCTGTGTTTGTCTGTGTCTCTCTGTGTGTGTCTCTCTCTCTGTGTTTCTGTGACTCAGTCTCTTTCTCTCTGTCTCTCTCTCTCTCTCTGTCTCTCTCTCTGTTTCTGTCTCTCTCTCTGTCTCTCTCTGTCTCTCTTTCTTTCTCTGTCTCTCTCTCACTAAAAAATGTCTTATCCTCCTCCTCCATTCACACATTCTGAAAAGTGTACCTTCACATCACTTCCATAGCACACTCGTCAAACACTCATTGCAGACACACAAACAGCACACATACAGAAATATAAAAGAATAATAGCACTCAATAATCAGAAAGTCATCCCAAACACTCATCATTCACAATTATCACGTACACCTATCACACACAAACTTTTCACACACAAACATTTCACACACAAACTTTTCACACACAAACTCATAACGCGAAAGCTCATCACACACTCTTGAAAGACATCCCAAGCCCATCACACACTCTTGAAAGACATCACAAGCCCATCACACACTCTTGAAGGACATCATCACACACAAACTCATCAAACGCAATCATCACATACTCTTCAAACATATCACACAGAGTCATCATACATACACACCCCTCATACAAAAATCAACGCATACTCGTCAAACACATTACACTCACATTTCACACCGAGTCACACATTACAAGTTCATCACTCACACTCATTATACACACTCATAGCACATCACACAAACTGATCAAACACATCATACACACATTACATGAACATCACACAACCATCACGAGCTCATCAGGCATTACATTCATGGCACACATCACACACTTATCACACACTAATAACTCACTTATCACATAATGATCATAAACTCATCCCCCGACCCTCTCACTCTAAAAACACCGTTTCTATAAGTATTACTGATGACATCTTTACAAAGTTTATATTAACTCATTCTGTCTGCCTGGTACACATTTTGAACACTTTAGTTCTCCCACACACATCCTCGGATCAAGTTAAAACTTTGCACAATTATTCAATAGTCACAGATATGGCTAAATAGGTGGGGTTTTGTCCCCTTAGATAATTGTACACGTAATTTCTCCCACATCCATTCTAGAATCAGGTTGAAACTTTAAACAATTTTTTTTATTGTACAACAACAAATGAATCAATTGAAAAAACACAATTAGTCAATTAATTAGCGATAATTAATTATTTTGTTTGATTTTGAACAAGGGAAATAACTTCTACATTATTGAAAGATATAGTTGTAAGTGTGGAGTTCCTCCCCTTGAAAGCATGTTTTTTTTGTTTTTGTAAGTATTTTTATATTTGGCTTGTTTTCTATCTTCAGGTTGGCATATTCTACCGGGAAACAGCGGCGGATCGCCGTGCTACTTTAGTTGGACCAAATACCTCATTTCCTGTGTGGCTGTCATGCTATCTTGCTTTTTTTGACATGTGAAGGTCAACTAGCTTTGGGACATTCCTGTTTGGCATTAATAAACTAATTAGCAAGAGACATGTACACGTTTTGACAAGTACTAGCACCGGCCCGTCATAATGTGGAAGTCACCAAATACATTTTGCATGAATTTCTGCTTGAGAATTAAACACGCTGGATGGAAGGAACGGTGAAACTTTTTTTCATATTTCTTAAAATTTTGACCCCCCCCCCACCCCCTTAAAAAAAAAAAGCGATAAATGAAGACCACAGACATAATAAGAAATTAAGATAAAAAATTATTCTTATTTTATAAACAACAGGAAACAATATGACCTTTGACCTACTTATCTTGTCTGATTTCCTCTTTTTCTTCAAGCAATCATGCTTACAGTTTTTTTTAAAGCACTTAAGAACATTAGATAATGTAATCGCGTATCTAGCTGAATATGTGATAGTCACTGATAGTGTCTGTATGTATTTGTATTTGTAAGAGCTAAGGCTAATTTCTAATAATTCTCATACATTTGACATTCATTATCAGCTCCCTCACAGATTGAATGTGCTACTTACTGTGCAGTGAATGTTTCAATGTTTTGTAGTCATGAAATTTTAACTTCCGAGCTTTATTTAGAAAATGTAAGAATGATGACTGCAAGAATGATTCCTTACTAAGCTGACGAGATAGAATATGTTTTGTTTGAATGGAGGATTCTATTTCTATTGTTTATGGTGTAGTCTAGAATTGCACGTGTCTTGAATTTGTGTAAACAGTCGTTATGCCCTGGCTTTATGTGTACACTAGGCTACGATCCACCATTGGTAGAAAGACACTGAAGTTTTGACGAAGTAGGTCTTCTACATTTACACGGCTACATCTCGTTAGTGATGCACAAAGTGGGATCGTTCATGGTTTCTGGTTTAAAAAGGAACCTCACAATTTTTACGTATACGATTGATAAGCACTGTTGTTTTTCTCTGCCTAAACAGGGCACTTTTGAATGTTAATAGCTTGGCGGACCTCACTGGAGGACGATCAGAGCGATTTTACAGACCTATTTAGGCGGATCCTACGGAGATCACTCAATGGACTCTACATTACCATTGGCTCAGCCGCACAGGGCTTCAACATTCCGAAGCTAGGTCAATTAAAATGATGCACCCGTGTGTGAGCGAGGTCTGTTTAATGCTCAGACATCATCAAATACAGACAAATAACTATGTCTTTTATGTGACAGACAAGAGATGAATCAATAGGAAGTAATTGGAAATCAAACACCAATCTTTTGCAACTTCTCATCAAAGTCATTGACATATTCGTCTAGTTCTTTGTGTTTATTTATTGATGTAAAGTATATTATCGTATTTGTAAGGAGCTGAGCTAAACGAAGACTGTAATATATTTAGTGAGTTGAGCTAAACAAAGAGTGAATGTAATACTTTTGGGATAGCGTGTGTAAGTGATACTTGCAAAGAGCTGAGCTGAGACTATAATACATTAGTGAGCTGAGATAAACGAAGAGTGAATGTTTGGCATTTCCGGCATGTAGGTGATAAGTATGTGTTTCTACTTATCAGGGAAAATTGTATGATAACTATGTGGTCACCATGTCACTGACTTTATTCAACATTTTATCTACCTGTTGTGACAGTGGCATCATGAGCAACTTGAGAACGTCTTAGCACATTTCCAAGCAATAAGGACACAATATGTAGGTATGAGTAACTTTAATAAAGGACGTCATACTGTACAGCTCCATACCCACGCTACGCCAACGTGTTGTGATCATAAGCTTCATACTCTCTGTCTTGTAAGACTTTGATTCAAAAGTCTGTTTGCTATCTATTTACGTATGTATATTTTCTACATATAATTTTCTTCACTGAATCATGTGCAATATTTTTGTAAAATGTTTTTGTCGCTTTATAAATCACGACTTCTTTGTTCAGAACTGAGTCTAGTTTATTTATAGCATTGTCTTGTAGCAAAGTGATTCCAATTGTCCACATTCCTAATGTCCTCACACCAAATAGTGTAATTTTATATTACTGAATATACCTCATTGTATTATATATATGTAGTCATCACTGACGTTGCATGTGTGTAAAAAAACAAATTCATCTTGTTACCATAATAGAACTGAGACTGTGTTAGTTTTTATTAGCGAGAAATAATGTTAAGTGTCCATGTTATTTTTGTCTTTTTACAATTACTATTTTCCTCTGCCGTAATATGAAATGACACAATATTGATGTGTAGCTATGGAATAAGGGGTTTAATTCGTCTTTTTATTTCTATAACTCTGTTTTGATTAGTAAGACCGAAAACTCACGTCTTAGTTTATTATCAATGCACTATTTTAAGTGACAAAATAGGGACTCCTCTTGATGAATAAAAACAAATTATTCCTCAAGTTCTAACAATGAAACACAGGCAATAATTCCATTTGAAGAATACATTAACATAATTAGTATTGACGTACAACTTTACAACTTATTGTCTCGCATCTCGAATTGAAATTATAATAAAAACGTTTAAATTCAAATTGACATCCTTTCATTTGTAACCTAGTGTCCACTACCCGACATTGAATACAATTAGAAAGAATAAAAGTAAGGAGTCCAATAGGAGTGAAGGTGAACACCTCCAAGATAATCAATTTTGTCTTTATCAATGATGTATGAGTCTATGTTTTCATCTGTGATCTCTGGATTGTATAGTTTTTTCACACCTGTGATGTCTGAGTAAAAATGTATTTATCTGCTATGTCTGAGTGCATAGTCTCTTCATATGTGATGTCTTTGAAAAAAAAAATCTATTTCTGTGATGTCAGGGAAAATACTTTTTTTTTTCATTTGTGATGTCTGAATAAACATCTTTAATATTTGAAAGCAAAGACCCTTCATCTTTGATGTCTCATTGTATAGGTTCATCTGTCATGTATGAGTGAATCTTATAGTCATCCTGTATGTCTGAATTCTGAGTTGCTTCATCTTCGATGTGATTTATGAGTAAAAAACAACGTTGGTCAGCTGTGATATCTGCGAAAATAGTTTCTTCATCTTTAGTATTTGAATGTATTGTTTTCCTCTGCGATGTCTGTGATTGAAAAATAAGATCTATACATTCATTAGTGTTTTTATTTAATTAATCCAAATGTGTATTGATCTCAATGTGTTATACAATTAGGAACTATTTTGTTAAGCAATTATTGTTCTTAATTTGTATGTTTTTATTGTAATTCTTTTGTCAATAGCGGGAGAGTTCCAAAGTTGTATTGTATTATTTCTGATGATGTTTGATTTATAATAAAGAGTTCTACTAGCAACTAGAGCTCTTGTCTCTTACGTAGGAGGGATTCATTTTGCATTGGTGACCTAGTTCTCTTTGTCATCACAAAATGTACGTTGATTTGATTGGTAAATATGAAAATATCCGGTGTAGTTAGACAATTTTTATACCATTTATATTTATCTGTGTCATTGTGATTTACAATAGTGCTTTTTTAAAATATACACATCTATACAGTTAATGTTTACTAACATTTGGTGATACCTTTAAATGAATGCTTCTAATGTCATGTACATGTGTCATTTTCCCCCCATTCAGACGTGACAGGCTTATGGGATTGTCAACATCCTGTCTGAAACAGAACTTTTGTTTATCGTGACACGTCTGTTTAAATACTTTAGGGAGACATTTGAGACATTTGAAAATACTCGATATCGACCTTTTAAAGATACACAACTTATAGTGATGAACTGAACCTACATTGATGTTTCATTTTGACGCAATATACATATAACAAAAAACAAAATTAACAAAGATATACATTGTTATAATTAAATAACTTAATAACTTCTTATCATAGCATAACCCTAAATACATCTCAATGAAGAATAAATGTACAGTTGTGTAAAGTACCACTCATGCATAAAGTTTAGAATGAAAGCTTGATTGCTAATAAATGCGTAAACTATTGGTCGTTGAAAACTTAAAGAATAAAAGTTTTCCTTGCAAGATAAGTCCATCTTGTAATTTAGGTCTCTTCATAAGGCCAGATTTCATCATAATATTTTTTACAAAACTTATTTCAAGTCTGTCTGTCTGTCTGTCTAGTAAAAAGGTTGTACACGTTATTTCTCCCACACCCAATCTCGGATCAAGGTAAAAGTTTGCACAATTATTTCTTGTACATGACAAAACAAAAATCAATAAGAAAAAAAAACAATTAGATAATTAACTATTGATAATTAATTATTTTGTATTTGGTATCAAACAAGGGACATACAGATGTGGTGGCATAGTTGAGATTCCCCTTTATACTTTGTGTCCAACAGATAGATGTAAGAGGTGAGACTTTCCCTATAGAATTAGGTCGCTGCTTAATAGTTAGAAACTAAGAATAGATAGCTATAAAACCTTCTATTTTTAATATCACTTCGCTGGCACACTGGTTAGTGTATTGTCCTAAGAGGCTTGAGCCTTGGAGTTATACAACTTAAAAAAAAGCCTTTTTAAAAGCTATCAGAGTAACATTCACTAAGGTAACCCCTATCTCCCCCCCCCCCGCCCCCATCTTTTCTCAACTGTTCTAGACAAGTGATAAGATCATAGTGCTTTGAGAGAGGCAAAAGCATGAAATTACGCTGAACAAATAACATTGGTAAAAAATTTTACTAATCGCACATATTAATTTTTGATAGTCTAGATCTATTAGGAATTTAATTGCATGACTGGTCCAAACTAATTGATACAACTACGCTTATATTAAATTATTTACAGAATTTTTTATTTTTTATTTTTCTTAATTGTTTTTTGTTCTCAACTGTACGCGCTATAAGACTGTCATAAGATGAAATACAAGATGGCCGCTTTTTACATGCTATTTGGGACAGTGCATTCAAAATTGTTGTTTCTGATAGTTACACTAATAGTTATCAGAAAAATATTAAATTTCTATCCATAAGTTCTTTCTTCCAATGTTCCAATGGTTCAACGTATAAGAGCATTGTTAGTCAAGACTTTTAGGTCGACATTTGAATTGAAATCAGATTAAACAAAGATTGTCTAGTGTACCATTCTTCTCTTAGTTCTGATACTTCTATTAAAAGTTAATTTTTTCAGAATACTCTCCTGCGTGGGACACTTTTTAATTCTATTGTCTCAAAGTGAAGAACAAAAAAACAAAAAAAAAAAAAACAAAAAAAAAAAAACTACAACGTCGGAACAGAAGTTTATCTAAGTTTTATACATGACCGTTGACCTTTTTCCGCGCTGGCAAATGTCGGAGAAACCCATTCAATCACTAAAAGTGTTCAATGTGACAAACAGCAAACTATTTGACCGGTCATCTATTCGTCGTGTCCACTATCGGACTACTGAACTGACTTTTGAATATAAACTAAACAAACGAAATAAAATAATTAAAAAAACAAAAGAACTAGACAGTACATGTCATGTGATGATTGTAACATTATTTCATTCTATTTGCCTACTCGAAAGGTTAGCTTGACTTTTGATCGTGTCCCATAGCTGTTTCTAATTAGCAATACTAAATAATAATTGTTGTATCTATTTCGCGCCATTAACAAACTCAGAGCAGTTTAAAGACATTTAGAAAACTTTTCTTAAATGTCTTGAACACAGAGATGCTGATGAGCTAAATGAGAATCGAGTTCCAAACTTTTGGTCCATGAATTGAAGAAGCGCTTAGATACTATAACTGTCTGTCGTTAAATTTTCATCGACATTAGTCTGTCTCCTGTATTGGTATGTTCTTCAATGGGAGAATTTAGCCAATAACGGTAGCGGATGTTCTAGTCTATAATGTGAGGTTACACAATTTATACATGAATGATTTTGAGATTATGTAGTTTAGGATTTGAATAATAATCTCAACTTCTAACATCTAGACTTCAATGTTTCGATGGTTCCTAGAGAAAAGGGAATATCCAAGTACCAAGCAGAAAGGAACACTAAGACTGTATGTAATAATTAGTGTTAATACTATTATATTATTATCATCCCTATTTTGTCTCAGTGTGTTTAACCTCAAGCTATCCCGTGGTCTAGTGGATTATAGGGATGGTCTTGCCCGCTTTTGTTATCAGCTGTATTATGGATTGTTGTTTGATACACACAATCTGGACAGTTCCATTATATATGTATACTTTGTTTCATCTTAGGAATTGTAAGAGTTAATATGTTAGTAGACCACCCTAGTGACTTAGAGAGTTGTAGAAAACCTATATTGTTTTCCCCTACTATGTTATCTAAACAAGATTATATGATCCTAATTTTTGTTAAGGTGGTATCATATATACGTTAGTGTTAACAGAACAATACATTGTTTTGGTGTCTTTTTCTTTTGTCAATACCGACTGGTTTTCCACTTTGAATACATTTCAATAAATACATTTTGGTAAATAAGTTTTGGTTTCTTGAATTGTTTGAGTTACATTTATTATTTCTCTGATTTATACAAAATATACCAATCAATCTATCTATCATCTACCTATCTATCTATCTGACTGTCTATCTGTCCGTCTGTCAATCAATCAATCTGTCTGTCTGTCACGTGTGTCTTTCTCTGCCTGACTTCCTTCGTATCTCTTTCTCTTTCTATTAGATCTACATAATTAATTAATTAATTAATTACATAAAAATATCTGTGTTCATTAATTGAACGCGTGGTACTGCTCTTGATGACATTACTAATACTTAATTCCATTTACATTTATAGCTATTCTATCTATCTATCTATCTATCTATCTATCTATCTATCTATCTATCTATCTATCTATCTATCTATCTATCTATCTATCTATCTATCTAACTATCTATCTATCTATCTATCTATCTATCTATCTATCTATCTAACTATCTATCTATCTATCTATCTATCTATCTAACTATCTATCTATCTATCTATCTATCTATCTATAACAAATAATAATAAATAAAGGCACCATGAGACTGAAAGTGACAAATGATTAGACAATGAAATCAATGAACTGAAGACTGAAGTTACAAGTACATTAATTTATTCCAGTCTTGGTGCTACTTTATATGTCAAGTTAAGAACATGAACTCAGAATGTTAGTAAGTTGATGTATGTTTATAAAAAAAGACACCAAAGAGTGTAGAAAAAATATATATGTACACAGAAATCTGGTATAATGCATATAAGAAAGATTACATGTACAAACAGGTGGAACATTACAAGGAACTAATCATAGAAATGGTCACGGCTAGGTACAAAGCTAAGGTACTGTGTAAGTAGCCACCATCACAATTGGTCTCCTAACAGTCGGTAACAATAATATCACATAACCAAACATGTTAATGCGAGCGGGCAATTTTTACCAGTTGTTTCCCTTTCATGTGTGTCAAAAATGGAAAAAGGAGTTACGTCCCCTGTTTTTTAATCATTTAAAAAATCACGCTTTCGGCATTATTCAACATAGTACTTTTAATGTAATAAATTAAAGTGTTAAAGATAAACATAACAGTGAACGAAGTATCTATCCATCCATCAGCGGTCATTAGATAACGCCAATGTGATGATATGTATGACGACAAGTCTAAGGACATTGCATTGAGGTATTTTGAACAGTATGATGAAACGCTGTCTTATTTTCTAATGATTTGACAATATCACGTGACAGCACTAAGAAATTTGTGACTTAATTAAATGAGCATACTTCCTGATTGTGCTCGTACCATCAATAAACTATTACACATTTATTTCTCTTCTAGCAAGGGCTGGGGTGGCTGGGTGTTAAGACGCCTGGATTTCGGTATCAGAAGAATTGAGTTCGAAACTTGAAGGAGACGGGGCTCCTTAAGCTTCAGAAATTCAGGGAAGCCCCAGAGTCTACCAAATTCTAATGGTGCTTGATATTATAGAATTGACAAGATTCGTGGTACCACTTGGTATTCTTGTTAGTATGGTACCCTCGATACTGTTGACCCGAAATTGAAATCTCAATGTGTGAGAGGAAATGTATTTTGCTTTAGTAGTAAGGATCATACTTTCACTTTTGACTGCAGAAGTTAGCCAGCTACTCGAACTGAATCTGAATCTTGACTTAACTCTGTTTTATAAATGTTATTATTGCCAGGTGGGTGATATAAATTTTCAAATCTAGCGAAATCAAAGTAAAAATTAAACAAAAGTATTATTTAAGACAAATATTAAAATTTGCGTAACCTGATAAGTGTTTAGACACAACTCACTGGATAATGTTTAAAAAGTACATACAAAATTCCAAAGAACACCCTGCCGCTGCATTATTCACACACACACTATAGAAGATAATTGTTATCACATGTAAGTACTCACAGTTAACATGTGCAACATGTCTGATAAAATGATTATAAATACAGACTACCCTGAAAAAAAAAAGATGTGCAAGGCTGTTCTCGCATAACACAATGAACACCCCCCCTCCCAAACATATACACACAAGACATACACTTTTTATACAAATAATAGGAAAGCCACAATGCGGTCAAAGCATCAGGCCTACTTTTACTTTGGGGAGTAGGTTTTAACCCTTTCCTTCCGGCTATGCTCAGGACTTTGGTCACTGTGGTTTTGTTTTCTTTCCTTTTTTTCGGGGGGGTGGGTGCACTTATATGAATTTCTCCTAGTGTATGGAATAAGAAATCTTTCTGGGTATTTTATTAGGTTTTGTTTTTCTACTGGGAACGTGTCTAAATCCTAAGATAAAATAAGAGTAGAAAATATTACAAATAGAAAAATAAGATTAGATAACAAAAGAAACATATCTCGTTTAAAGCTAATATACATTTGGCACATCCTACTTTATGAATATAAAAGAGGTCTCAGTAATCATTCACTTGGTATCCAGCTCAATAGTACAATATTCTCACACTAGTGTTGAGAGAGAAACAAAAAGGTACACGCACAAAGCTAGGAATTACTGAATTATTTTTAAATTTTAAACCATTTTTTTTTACTTTTAATCAAATAATGGTTATATTATACACAGGAACCAATAAATGAACAGCCCATTAAGAGAGATTTTCTAAGAGAACTCTTTAAGTCTTGTAGCATACTTGAGAAGTGAGACATAAACTCATTTTAAAACACTTTGTTTTAATGCAAGAGAACAGAAATAAACAAAGTGCTATTTGATATATAATAATAATCAGAAGTCAACTACAATGTATTGCCAAATTACCATACGTTACATACAATTTCTTGTATACTGAGAGTCTAAAAATGTATAGCTTCGAAAGCTGATTAAATATTTCAAAAGAGCTAAAATTGAAAAGATATTCAGTACTAAAATTGTACAACCAGTAACAAAAATATTAAACAAAAAAAAAAGAACAAACGACTATTAAAAAATAAGATCACTGAACATTTGAAATCACGATGTGTTGCTATAATCATCGACATATCTACTGTCCACTTTAGTTGACCACTATTTACTATTGAACAAAAATTTTTCTAAATTAAAAAACATACTTCCATTTCTCCATGTATTAATTTAGTTCTTTAAGTGTTACCTCCTTTTGCACTTTACCACACAAGACACAGTGCGCAGCTACCTAACATAGTGCCAGGGCCGACCCGACAAATTGCGGGGCCAAATGCAGAACGGATTGAGCGGGGCCTAGTCTGGGTAGGGATAAGCATTATGTCGAAATTAAGATTTTGTATTAGAAAATACATTCGTCTTTGCAATACATTTTTATTAAATGAAAGCTCACAATGTCGTCTTTATTTAATGTCATCCCAAAATGACAATTGTGTCTATTCTTAAGTAGATTTTCAGAAGCATTCAGGAGATTTTAATAATTTCAGGAGATTTCCGGGAGACTCTGGAAAATTAGGAGGCCACAGAACTCCTGTTATTATGTATAAATTATAATGGTTTAATTTAATAATTCACCTTTAGAATTAGCGCGGGGCCTATGAAAATGTGGGGCCCACTCCGACCTAAGGCCGAACCTGCGTACTGTAATGAACTATACAAATAAACAGCCGTAGCGCGTTTTGAAATAATGATACGTTTACAGCCCCTTGTTTTCAGTTCAATATTTTTTTTGTTCTCTTCAATTGGGCTGTGGCTAAGCTGTAAAGCTCTTGGCTTACGAACTCGGGGGTCCCGGGTTCGAAGACTGGGATTTTTTTTTAGTTCGGGATCTTTGAGTGCCTCTGATTCCATCAAGCTCTAATGGGTACCTGACATTAGTAAGGGAAAAGTAAAGACGGTTGGTAGTTGTGCTGGCCACATGACACCCACAGAAACAGATGACCTGTTCTATAGATCTCAGCAACTGAAAGGCGAACTATTAATTGGGCATCGATGCCCTCTGTCGCACCCCTAATCTCTTCTAAGCACCACTGCTTGCCTAATTGCTAACAATCTCATCTAAGCAGCACTGCTTGCCTAATTGCTATCATTGCAACATAGCCCTTTTGAAAAATGACAACATGCAATACATGTATTAACATGTGTTTGTGTGTGTGCGCGAAGGTGTATGTGTTTTGTGTATGTGTGTGTGTGAAGTCATTCCAAAACATTTTCATTTCCCCCTTAAGGTAAAACTTATTATCTCAATTACAATTATCGGTTGAAATTATTTCACAGGTTGTCAAAGATGATGACGAATTAGCCAATAGAAATGGATCACACTTCCACACGTTCTATCGCTAATTAAACTTTTTTTTTTTAAAGTTATACAATTTGTAAAAAAAATAATAATAATTAAGGAAACAATTGAAACGAAACGAATTAATGGCCAAGGCCAATATGAACTGCTTGCCAGCTAGAATTGAGAATTCATTACTCAAAGAGTTTGTTCATGTTTACCTTACACCCCATTTCAAAACAAAAAGAATTGTTTATTGACTTCAAAGACACGATGTCATGGGTTAGTTTGGCCATTCAGAACTTGGTTAGCGGAGATCTTCACGATATACTCAACAGTGTCAAGGACGTTTCATTGAAATTCACTGTTGCCAACTCAATTTAAAAAAAAAAAATTGAGGCACGATTGCGGTATACTTCAATTGACCATTCAATTGACCGCTAGTTATTTGACCATTTGTTTTTTAATTTTAAGTCATAGAAAGCGTAATTCTTCCCTTATATTGAGATTTTTTTGTTTCTGCTAGTGAAAGACCTGTGCTAAACCGTGCATACAAATTCTCATAAACGTTTAGGAAAATAAAAACAAAGTATATCAGCGCTTCCTTTATGTTGTACCGAAAGCACAAAAATCTAGTTTTTCCTCCATTTATGGAAATCTCACATATATATATATATATATATATATTTGTATATATAATCTCTACGTCGCCCAACCATGCGGGACACCACGCACACACGCCGACTCTCTAACCCTCGATGAAAGGATCATGGAAACATAATTCTTTTATTTCTGCAAGTCGGACTAGAGTTGCCCCCACGTAACTTTCGCGGCGACAGAGAGCGCGGCTCAGAAAAAAAAGGAGGTGGGGGTGAACAAATAATCTTCTCACTAAATAGCGGCGTATGCTACGTTTATATATATCAATGGGATCTACAGTGCGGCTTGCCAGCTCTATGTTCTATTAATTATCATACATTCTGGACTGCAAAAAAAAACAACAACAACAAAACGTATAACCACTAGATAAAGCAAGGAATCTGCAACAGGCCTTGAACATACTTTGGATTTGGTTTTGAACGCAAAATTGTGTCTTTATGTTTTAGAAAAAAAAATGTAGCTTAACCCCAAAATAATGTGATGTTTTTAAATTAGCTTGAAAAAAACTGACTAATGTCTTTGTGGACAAAACTAAATAGAACTTTATTTATAATATAGACAAAATCAATTGTGATAAATGAAATAACTCTAGTGGACTTTAGTAATGATATTCTTTAACGAAATCTAACTCACTACAATAACACAACCTTTCAGTCTTACGTCTCCCCTAAGAACAAGTGACGACAGTGTCAACTATTATGGCATCATTCACAACCAATCGCTAACCTCCATACAACGTCACCATTTAGGCACACACAAACACACACACACTCAAAACAAGGAGTCCTGGAGTGGGATAGATTTATGCCGTAGAATCAAAGCGTAAATTAAATTAAAATAATAGATAAAATAAATTTAAGTATATGATACAGATCCTAACGAATAGAAATGAGATTCTTATATATAGAAATTACAAAATGATAAAACAAAACAGGTCAATGGTGTAAAATTAAGGCTGAGATCTATTATAAACCATCAATTTTCTCTATTCATCTGCAATTCAAGACAATGAACAGAATAGGATTCCAAACAGACAATGTCTGTATACAAATGTGACTTTCTTGTATTCTATAATTATTTTTTTTGAAGACATTTGTGTCAGAAACTGGTAAGATAGTCAGGAGAAGCTCAACGCCGTTGTTTATGAAATAATGTCAAAAAATTTAAAAAAATTATTTAAAAGTTTTCTTAAAAGAAGCGCATAGTCCAAGTCGTTCGATACTGTATTCCACCGTGTGAACTTATTTACACCTGTGACCAAACCAGATTCTAAACTACACGTGACACACTGTACACGATGTCATGGTTCAAACATGGTCCCCCGAAACATGGTGCTCTCCCATGTTGTCAAACTTAACCTGATTTACTTTAGTGATATGGGCCGCAGTCATGTACATGATAAACTTGTGAATGGCAGAGCATTGGACATTTTCATGTGACATCAAAAATAAATGTAATGACATTACAAGAAAAATAAATACCACATGGCTTTGTCAAAGACGTCTAGAAATCTAATAACCAAAATATAGAAGTGCTTTCAGTAGTATGTTGAACCATTGTAATTCTAAATTCAATAATGAAATACTCATTTTAATAAGTTAATTCTAATAATGGTAGGGGGATTTCTAAAATTTTGCAAAATGTGGTGTGACTTGTGTGCAATCTTGAATGAAAAAAAAACGCTATGAATACATTTTACATGAAATAATTTAGGTATATCACAAAAGGACTAACTAAAAAAATATAATAGAGTGCATATATGTATGGTACATTGTGTTTAAGAAAGTGTCTCCTTTATATATGGTGAAATTTCATGTAGTTACTCTGTTTTGTTTATAGATTTCTTTCAGTTGCGCTCTTCATATCAAAAGGATAGTACATAGTTGTTTCATTTGTATTGAATAAGACATCACTGCTTTTGAGGATCTTTTTGTAAGCTACAAAATGAATTGATAAATTGACGCTCTAAAATAACATTTTTTCAAACTACCTTTAGAAACAGTTTGTGCTATAAGACAGTTTACAAGCACGACCTTTTAAAACGAGGTTTAGTCCTGTGCATATCGGGTACAAGAGATTGAATTCAATCAAAGTCTGTTGATGGGGAACTAAAGAGTATATTCTGCTGATGGGGAACTGAAAAGTATATTCTGATGAGAGGGAACTGAAGAGTATATTCTGCTGATGGGGAACTGAAGAGTATATTCTGATGAGAGGGAACTGAAGAGTATATTCTGATGAGAGGGAACTGAAGAGTATATTCTGATGAGAGGGAACTGAAGAGTATATTCTGATGAGAGGGAACTGAAGAGTACATTCTGATGAGAGGGAACTGAAGAGTATATTCTGATGAGAGGGAACTGAAGAGTACATTCTGAAGAGAGGGAACTGAAGAGTATATTCTGATGAGAGGGAACTGAAGAGTACATTCTGATGAGAGGGAACTGAAGAGTATATTCTGATGAGAGGGAACTGAAGAGTACATTCTGATGAGAGGGATCTGAAGAGTATATTCTGATGAGAGGGAACTGAAGAGTACATTCTGATGAGAGGGAACTAAAGAGTATATTCTGATGAGAGGGAACTGAAGAGTATAGTCAAATGAGAGGGAACTGAAGAGTATAGTCAAATGAGAGGGAACTGATAAGAGTATTATGTTGATAGGAAACTGAAGAGTATATTCTATTGATAGGGAAAACTCTACCCTTACACATTCGCTCTCCTAAAAGACCAGCTACAAAACACACACACACACCTAATAATAAATATTTTTACAAAAAGTAACACAGATAACAATTCTGTATACAATTATAAAACAAAGAATACAATAAGAAAAGAAATCGGTGCATAGATACATATTACAAATTGGTTGATAAGTTGATACTATCAAAGACGAGGTCGAGTTATTTCTACTGTACTGTAGTCAACTAGAGAGCACATCCAGAGACAACTAATTGAATATTCTACTATGTACAAGCAAGAAGTGTACACTTTACACATTAGAGACTGTACATAATCAACAAACAGAAGCTCAGACAGGCCTTAAGTTCACGACTCACGGCGTCGTATGTTTACCTGTTCAATTCACTTAGTATTTGATGACATTCTCTTCAGAACAATTGAACACATCCCAGGTTTGATGAACAATTGAACACATCTCAAATTTCTTGAACAAAGAAATAACACTAGATGCTCTTATGCTGATGTTCCAATTATTACATTCTAAACATTGGGAAAAAAAAAATAACCGAGTTTGGTTGTACAAACCACTATTCCAAACCAACATTTTAATTTTCTTCTTGGAAGTATTATAAATGGAATTATTCCAATTTTTAATTCAGACTCCATTCATTAAATTGTATTTCTTGTGTTCATTTCCAAGTCAATATTTCCCAGAATGCCTTTAGAATTAGAGTTATCGTTCCTCTTTCTTCATTCCTATTGTTCTGTTGAGAGTTATATTTAGCATATCCCATAACCAGAGAAAGTTATCACTTATAACAGTAAATTGTTCATGTATGAATCGTAAATGCAATTTAAAAAAAAAAAAGGTGCAAATTTCGTAACACAAAAAAAAGCGAAACATTTTTTTGTTTGGAAGAATAACTGGATGAAGGGAAACATAAACAAAATGTAAACAACTCTAAACGGATCCTAAACTTTTCCTGGTATAAAGCCTAGCCAAGGTCGGCTGTAGAGCTTTAAAGCTATTGGACAAAGCCAGGAGAAGCTGCTGCTAATCATTGTCAAACTTATGGTGAGTGCTGGACACCAGCGAGACGTCAAGATGGCCTTGGATGTTGAGGCTGCAGTCATGCTACAGTTTGTGCTGTAGGAAGGTTCTGTGAACATGCAAAGAATAAGGTGGTTATTGATTAGTAGTTGCTTTTGATTGGTTGTGGAGTAGCTAGTGAATGTTTGTAATATAGCTTTTAAATAGTCATTAGGTGGTATCCGAATGTTGGTAATGTAACTTTTAAATGGTCATAAGATGTATTATATAAGATAAGATAAGATAAGATAAGATAGTGAAAGTTGATAAAGTAGTTTTTGAATGGTTAATGAAACTTCATAAAGTGTTTAATAAATGGTCGGAAGGTGGTTAATGAATTGTCATAAGTTGGTCAGTGAATGGTCGAAGATGGTCAATAGATGGTCGAAAGGTGATTAAAAAATAGTTATTCTTAAATGCAATGACGAGGTGCTCGTGGGCCCGGGGTTCATGAAAATGGCGTGACTCAGCTCAGATTAAACAGTTCTAATCAGAGAGTACATTTGTAAAAAAAAATAAAAAATAAGAAAACAAGACATAACTAAGAAAACAAGACATAACTAAGAAAACAAGACATAAGACAGACAAGACACAAAGCTCACAAGCTCTTCCCGTCATTTGTAAAGTCAAAGGCCTTGAAGGTATCTGTGAAGTCAGTTGTCATTATCCCCTCGGTTGATATAACAAAGAGGTATATATTTATTTTGGGAAACTCCCATAAACGCTTAATCTCCAAGCCTAGTTTCTATATTTTCTTTGTTTTTCTTTTTTCAGTTTTTCTTAAATTATGAGACAGTGGTACGGCGATGTCAATAATAGTAGCGTTATTTTTTTTGTCTTTTGTTTTATCAATGAACAGCAGATCAGGATGATTTAAGTCTATCGTTTTGTATTCTAGAACAGCAGATGATCAGTAGACTCGAGAACCTCTTATTTGTAATAAGGAGGAGTATCCTTACTGATCAACTTATGTGTCAAAGCCAAGTGTTGGTGTATTAACTTTGCAACTTAGTTTTGGCGACCTAGGTAGGCAGAATCTGATAAGGCTGAACATCCTGCCCTTATGTGTTTAATTGACTCACCCACATTTCCACATTTTCGGCATTTGTCAACAATATTAAGTTTTAGGATATGCTTCTCGTATTTTGTTGTCCTAATTACTCTGTCCTGTATTGCTGTAACAAAGGTTTCTGTTTCAGGGTAGAGATGAGGAAGCAGCCTTGTCAATATTGTCCCCATCTAATAAAGGCGGCAATTTTCCGTAGAGTGTTTTTTCTTCCCATTGGCGAATCTCATGCCCTACGTCATCCAAACCGACATTAACATCAACATTGTGTAGGTTCAGAGGGGTTGCATCATAGTCATATTTGCGTAGGAAGGAAACTAGTACATTGCTTGAGGCGTGCAGTTTTGATCGTATTTTTGAAACTTGCATCTTACACAGTTTGAAGATGTTCTGCAATCCACGACCCCCATCCTTCCTGGGCAGGTATAACCTAATGGTGGAGGACTTGGGGTGTAAACATTGAAATTTGGTTAGCAGTTTTCACTTGAGTCTGTCAATGTCATGTATGTCGGTGTAGGTCCATTTGAAGACACCGAACGTGTAAAGGAGCACTGTCGGCCCCTTTTTTTTCATTGTCAATAAAACTGTCCAGATTTCATCCCTTCCCCTGTCACTTTAGTGAATGAGTGACGAGTAAGTAAACATATAGTAAACATAGAGTAAACATAGAGTAAACATAGAGTAAACATAGAGTAAACATAGAGTAAACATAGAGTAAACATATAATATAGTAAACATATAGTAGATTTAAGTCAAATAATGTCATAATTTGAAACATTTAAATTCTTTCACTCAACCCCCTTTTTTTCCCCTTACAAGAGCCCCTTTTTGGGCCCCTATTGGTCGTGGGAGGGGACAATGAATCTCTTCGTGCTCTAGTTGCTACGCCACTGCATAAGAACTCATTGAACATTTGGGAAATGTATCAATCATTAATTGGTGGTAGACGTGAAATGACCATTTCTCACACAATGTGTAAGCAGATTTTCATACAGTGGGAACAGTTAACCAAAAAGTGGCTGTTGATAAAAAGTAAAAACAAGGAATAGAAAATACTGAGAGCCAAAAAATATTTTTACATTTGACAAAGTTAAAGCAAACAAAATATTTACCCGATCTAACCAGATGAGGAATGTAATTGTCAAGGAACCCGCAATATTCCGTTCTGACCCCTTGACCCCAGATGTTGGCGCTGGAGTTGAACATATCCGTGCTAAGATTGAGGTAAAGTTGTTCGTTATGTCTGAACTTGGGCCACTCTCGCATGTCCAGCTCGCCTGGGCCGCGGTTTGGGTTCCTTTGAAAGACGAAAGGTCATTAGATCAAAATCATCTTTGAAATCAATCATAGCAATTAAGCTAACATCTTACAAAGCATCATTAGAGATTGATATTATTTTTGTATCATGTTTATATTTTCTTAAAAATTCAAGATCGCAGGTATTTTAGGCACCTTACAACTCTTTGGTCTTTTATTTGCAATTTTATTGCCGTGTAGATCTGTGAGGAAATATAGCACGAGACAGCTTTTATCTAATCACATCCGCACCAGACAGCTTATATAATCACATCTGCACCAGACAGCTTATATAATCACATCTGCACCAGACAGCTTATATAATCACATCTGCACCAGACAGCTTATATAATCACATCTGCACCAGACAGCTTATCTAATCACATCTGCACCAGACAGCTTATATAATCACATCTGCACCAGACAGCTTATATAATCACATCTGCACCAGACAGCTTATATAATCACATCTGCACCAGACAGCTTATATAATCACATCTGCACCAGACAGCTTATCTAATCACATATGTACCAGACAGCTTATCTAATCACATCTGCACCAGACAGCTTATCTAATCACATCTGCACCAGACAGCTTATATAATCACATCTGCACCAGACAGCTTATATAATCACATCTGCACCAGACAGCTTATCTAATCACATATGTACCAGACAGCTTATCTAATCACTTATGTATCAGACAGCTTATCTAATCATATATGTACCAGACAGCCTATCTAATAACATATGTACCAGACAGCCTATCTAAACATATATGCACCAGACAGCCTATCTAATCACATATGTACCAGACAGCATATCTTATCACATATGTACCAGACAGCTTATCTAATCACATATGTACCAGACAGCTTATCTAATCACATATGTACCAGACAGCTTATCTAATTACATATGTACCAGACAGCTTATCTAATCACATATGTACCAGACAGCCTATCTAATCACATATGTACCAGACAGCTTATCTAATCATATATGTACCAGACATCTTATCTAATCACATCTGCACCAGACAGCCTATCTAATATATGTACCAGACAGCTTATCTAATCACATCTGCACCAGACAGCTTATCTAATCACATCTGTACCAGACAGCTTATCTAATCACATCTGTACCAGACAGCTTATCTAATCACATCTGCACCAGACAGCTTATCTAATCACATCTGCACCAGACAGCCTATCTAATCAAATCTTGTAAATAGACACACATTTGAATACAAACTTGGAATCCTTTGTTGTGACCTATGTTGAGTTTAGAGATTATGTTAGTTTTGTAGATAAATATATTGTGCATTGTTTTTGGCGACGGTAACAGTAGTGACGTAGTCAGACGGACGAATGACGTTGCAGAATAAGAGTACATGAAAGAGAACAAGATGGCTAGGGGCAAGAGCTTAGAGAAAAAAAGGATATTGATAGGGACTGCTAAGTAGACGACGGATTGGGAGACATCTGTACATAAATATTTATTGAATTCTTAAGAAGTCTTATCCAGTATATCATTGTTCATTGTTATGTCCCTTGGCTGTATCCGGACTCGCGCAGTAGAATACGGGAAGTAGTATTAGAGTCAGACAACACACACAACATTCAAGCGAGTACACCTTTTATGAGCAAAATAAATCCCATTTCTATTAACCAATATCTAGATGTACACGCTTTCAATATCGGTCAAGTCAGTAAAAAATATAGATTAATATACAATTGCCTTCATGGCTCAAGAGTTTGGACACCAAGTAATGGAAAGCTCACTCTTTTTTTTTCTGCAAATCGTACGGACTAGAGATACCCTACGTAATTTTTGAGGCCAAAAAAAAAGATTGGGGGGGGGGGGGAACAGGTAGTATTCACCCGTTACTAAATAGCAGGGCCGGACTTAACCATTGTGACCGAGAAGTCGTGGAAAGAGAACAAGTAATCTACTCTGTATTCACCCGTCACTAAATAGCAGGGCCGGACTTAACCATTGTGACCGAGAAGTCGTGGAAAGAGAACAAGTAATGTACTCTGTATTCACCAGTCACTAAATAGCAGGGCCGGACTTAACCAATGTTGGGTCCTATGCGAAATGGATTTCGCGGGGCCCAGTTTGGGTAGGGATATGGATAATAAGTGAAAATTAAGAGTTTGTATTAGAAAATATATTCGCCTTTGCATTTAGCGTGATCCAAGATTGGGTGTCGAAGAAATAACGTATACAAACCTTTGGCCAGACAGACACACACACATACAGACAGAGATGATATAAGATTTGTTAAAAAAAAGGTCTTATTGCTTTACTCACCCTGTTTTGGCGAAATTTGACCAATATGTCATCATTTTCCGGCTAAGCTCTTTCTCCTCTCTGGTAAATTTGTGACTGTATTTCAGAGGCAACCCGAAAACAAAAAATATTTCATCCCCATGCATGACACCCATCCACTTTGGCCAGTCGTGGCTGGACATTCTCTGACTGAATCTAGAGAAACACAATCGAATTAGTCACGTTTAGTAAGTGTCATGAATGTTTTAAAATAAACAGTATGTTTACATTTCCAGAAACGACAGCAATTTGATGACAGTACTAAATCTAGCCATGGAAGATTGATATGAGTAGGGAATCTTTCCAATAAAAGGTTCTGCTTCTTCTTGACTATTAAGATATCTATAGTTTAGAAGATTATAAATACAAGGGAAGACCAAAGCTGGATCAGTAACAGGATGATGGCTTAGAACTTTGGAAGTAAATCTGTATATTGGACTTTCAAATTAAATACTTGAAGTTCTAGATATTACTTTTGATTTCAACTATATTGCTTAGAGCAGCTATGGCCTACTGTTGCTGTTTGAATTGTATATTTAGTTCCAAATAATTTCAATTGAAGTTGTCAGAGTTTTATTCTCAACCAGTAATGCGTTCAAGAGGAAACACAAAGTAGAAGTGTTTATCTCCAATGGATTTCACATGCATAGGCTTGGAGTGTGTTTCTATGGTGACGGTGAAAAAGAAGTTAGCGATTGGTTGGTAGCTATGCAGTGTGAATGATGCAAGATAAGTGGCACTGTCGTAAGCTGACTTGTGTAGGCCAGACGACTCCAGGATGTCAGAGTGAAAAGACGTGTTTTTATAGAGAATTAGATTTTGTTTAAAATACCATTTTTAATCATTACTAAAGTATATTACATTGAGTTATACTTAGTTTTGTTCTCAAAGTTATTCAAATTATTTAAGTTTTTAAAGTTAAGATATAATAAGCCTACAGCGTTTAGCTGTCTACCAGCAGTTTGGAGCTACAAGTCAACGACTTCAACAACAGTCTTACAACAGCATCCTTCACAACAGTGTAACAACGTTTTAAAGTTCAAAGTAATACCTATATAAATAGACATCCTGTCCTGCCTTGGCCAGCGCCTTCGCGAAGCCGACCACACTGCAGGTAAAGAAATGATCGCCAACCGCTTTCTCTACTTGACCTCTCAACCGTACTTGATCTTCCGGGTCGATCCAGTCGATGTATTTGAACCGGATGGCCTCGCGTGCCATGTGGTTGAGCTCTTTAGGGAATTGTGGGTAATATTGAAAAATGCTGCTCATGACCTCGTCGTACTGTCGTCTGCTAATGAGACTTTCGGTCACGATGTTAAAATGCTGCGCCTCGTAGTACACCAGGAGCCAAGTCCCCTCGTTGGCGTTGCTGCCTAGGAGCACAGGCGCCTTTTTAAAAGAGCCCTCCCTGAGATACTCCGCCGGCGACATTCTCAAGAATCTGCCGTCGATGGCCGGAACGAAAGGGAATTGGGCGATGCCCCTGGTGATGTTCAGCTCATGGAAGGGAAATAACTCTGCAGGCTTCCGGCGCAGACACTTAATGATCTCAGTGTCGCTGGTTTGGGTGTCGCACTGGAGAAGCTCGGCTAGCTTGATCGCCCTTCTCCGGCCTTCCGTCACTGTGTAGGTGCCCCAGTGGACTTGTGGGGCGCCGCTCTGTAGAATCGCCCGATGAAAAAGCTCTCGACCTGTACACATAGCACACAAAATAGAAAATTAATTCTAACGAGAGCTGAACACAATAAAAATTTACTGTCAAGTTGTTTTTTTTTGTGCTGGGAGGTTGTTACATATTGTTCTCAAACTTCGTTGCCAATTAAAATACCAAATTATTTATGCAAGGTATGCGCATTTTTTATTCTATATACTAGGACAAAGTCGTGCTAGGGCTCCTACTTTTCTAGTGCCATTAGAGCATGAATGGGTTGCCTGAATCAGTCAAGAACAGCAATGACTTAGCATAGTTGAAGACAGTAATTAAAAAGCACGTCTTAGTTCCTACTTTGTTACTGGAAGGTCCTGTTTTGAAAGAGCGTCTCTCATTTAAAACAAAAGTGTATGGAGATAGTTTTAGGGCGCGTACATTTGGGATTTGTTTATTATGGCTTTGGCTTTATTTTTGTTTATATTTAGCTGTGACAGGGGAATGCATGCTACTTCTAGATAACATAAAGTAAAGTTTTAAAAATTAAACATTAATTTAATTTAATGAGGTTAGGAGAGAAAGAGAGAAAGAGTTAAAACGTCATGTTTTCGTTTGGAAAGAGGAGAGGGCGGTAAAGTGAAGACATTAATCCTCGCTTCTTTTCAATAATTTCTGCTAATGATTGACGTTGGCATTTAAAAATAGGGTTGTTTCGACTCGATATAAGAATTTAATTTATAGCAGAGATAAATTATATTAGTGACATTTTTTTTTAATTTTGTAATTTCTTAACTAAAAAATCAAGAATAAAAAAGTATTGGTTTGTCCGATGGGCAGAAGGCGATTGCATGTATCGCCCCTCCCATGCTGGTACAACTCTTTTTTCATTTTATATTTACTAATGATAAAATTTGAGACCAGAGTCTGTGTGCGACATAATATACAAATGGGTTAAAGCAACAATATGTTCCTTACATTATATAGATATTCAACTAATTTTGTTCACAAACCATGATTTCTACATAAAAATAAAATTCTTCCTCTCCCCCTTCGGCAGGGTTGACCGAGTGTGGGGTGGGGGCTTTTGCTCCTACCGCCCCATGCCTGGATCCACCAGTGATCCTCTGTCATTCGCCTCCTTTATGTAGGCCTACATATTGTTCACTACTGATTGTGCTAGTTTGAAGCTACAAGTTACCTCAACACAAGGTTTGATTGAAGTATGAAGTCCCCTGGGCAGGATTTGGGCGCAGGTCCCTACACTGTTTTGAAAGCTTTAATAAAAGTCAACTTATTAATAATAGTAATACTTATATCTAAAATCATACCACATCTTAGAAGAAATAGTTTACTTATTAATTTGATCTCACTTTTCTTCTTTTAAAAAAAAAATAATCTAACATGCACATTTTAGTTTTTTATTTTATGGAGAGTTAGGCCCTTGGTTGACCCACTTCTGTATATCGAGAGATGAACATTGACCTATTACGAGCACGCTCCAGACAGACACTTCCTAACCTCGGAAGCCTTGCCAACCGTAAGATTTCAAGTATTAAAAGTAAAAAAAAATGCAGTGCAAAAATTTCTGCTTTGGGGACCCGTACTTGTGTTGGCCAGGGACATTAGTCCCTAGGCTCGCCCCTGCCCCTTTCTTAAATCCATCCCCGTCTCAGCACTATTATTGTTAAGACTCCACACTGAACAAAGGGAAACAATCAACAAAAAGAAAGTGTAGATCTAGGCGCGGGCTACATCCACCGTGTGCGTGACTAGAGCAAGACTATCACGTGACTTACTTAACGACGAGAGCATGAGGAGACCAATGCTGACTGCCCCAGAGCTCTCGCCCATCAGGGTGACGTTGTGGGAGTTACCACCAAAGGAGTGGATGTTGGTCTGCACCCATTGCAACGCCATCACGAGGTCCATCATACCGGCGTTGCCAGGCGCCTCGTTGGAACCGAATGTCAAGAAACCTAGGGCGCCGATTCTGAGGAAAGACAAAAATAGAATCTACATTTTCATAGGGCAATGTTTAAAGGGGAAAACAAAAGAACACTATAGGTTTGTTTGATTAAATATAGAGTCTACTATGTGTTAGTAATTACTGACAATGGACCTCATTCACCAATCGTAAACAAACAACATTTTGCCACGTGGTTCACAGATATCAAACCAGATATCTCAGGAGTAATCTGTCGAAGTCAGACAGACATCAACAATTACAATATCAAGACCTTTCACAATATCAAGAAGACAATATAGGTTTATCATTTATAGATTTGCATTTTATGTTAACAATTTCTGTGGCACAAGTTCCTGAAATATATCCGGTTGGGAAAGTTTGTCCACTGTCAGAAAAACGGAGAACATCGTAGCTTTTGAAAAAACAATTTAGAATGACTACTGTCCACCAGCGACTTGTGTGGAATGTCTTAGTCTGTTGAAGGCAAGAAACATAAATGTGGTGCTAACACAATGACATATTTACATTTCTTCACTTTAAAAGATTATTAGACCAGGGGCGTAGCTGGGAATTTACCATCGCTTGGGGGCCCGGAGGCTTGGCCTCTTTGGGGGCCCCCTGCATTTTGCGTAATATTTAATTTTTAATGTAAAAAAACACTCATTTGGGGGCCCCTCTCAAGTGGGGG
Source organism: Biomphalaria glabrata (assembly GCF_947242115.1). Classification (NCBI taxonomy): domain Eukaryota; kingdom Metazoa; phylum Mollusca; class Gastropoda; family Planorbidae; genus Biomphalaria; species Biomphalaria glabrata. The sequence goes on from NC_074725.1 coordinate 9,162,253, forward strand.
TCCGGGGGGGATCATCAAATTTTACCCCTCCTCCCCCCACCCTAGCTACGCCACTGTATTAGACCAAGAGAAAAGTAATGCTAAACTCCCGGTGTTGTGCACCTTGGAGAAGTAAGCCAGGTACTACAAAACTTAATGATAATGTCAATGATATGCTACTGTACAGTCGACCTCTCGTCCAGACTAATGTCTGCTGGAGACTCAGTTACCTGAACTGCATGGAGACCACGACTACGTCATTGTCTGCTGCTAGGTACAGGCCGTCGTAGACGTCCAGAGCGGAAGATCCCGAACTGAAGGAGCCACCGTACACCCAGACCATCACGGCCTTGTTGGCGTAGGGCGGGTTTGTCCTTGGCGCCCAGACGTTCAGGTACAGACAGTCTTCGCTCACCTAGGAGGATGCATCAGAAAGTTTTGGTGAAGACAAATTCTACGGTCATGAAATAAATATAGGTCAACACAGGTAATATTTGTCAATACAAGTAGGAGATAAGGCAACAGAGATATTAGTCAATATGTATTTTTATAATGTAATTTTGGTATTGTGAGTTTGAGTTTGAGTTTTGAGTTTAGGCACATCGGCACAATTTAGGCCATGTTGTGCCCGTAATCCATTAAGGATCACCCTCTCTTTATATAACAAGGACTAAATTCTATACAGTTAAATCGTTAAAAACAATGTCTATCCACAGTCAAATAGTAAAGGTAGTAAAAATTTAATAATTTGGTAAAAATCTTGGTATTGTGACATAATGTATAAGTTTGAGTGACATAATGTATAAGTTTGTTGTGATATAATATAATGTATAAGTTTGTTGTGACATAATGTGTAAGTTTCATTGTGGCGAATACAGTCAAATTCGGTTAAATCGGGCAACACTTGGACGCGAAGGTACTAGTCTAAATAACCATCTGGCGAGGGGGTCCGATTAATCGTTGCTGACCGTATTATAGTATTTGTTTTGGTCTTTGAAGATTTCCCCAAAAAAAAAGAAAAAAAAAGGGTTTTCCCTTTAACAGGTGGTTCAATTAACCGGTCAGCTGCACTTAATTATATTTGTGATGTAATGCACGAGTTTAAAACACGTTTTGTTTAAACCTTTTTTAAGGTTACTTGTAACGTAATGCATTTATATGTGTTACGTAAACAGATCAAACTAAGAGAACCCTCGACTTCATGACTTGGCCAAATTAAATCTTTTTTTATTGCTAATAAGGATTCGACCCGGGGACCTAACAGTTAAAATGTATACAATTAACTGTTAGCAGCCCTTGTTTCTTGTTAGTGAGAGTCAAACATAAACAATTACGTAATGCATCAATTTCACTTTCACATTGACATTTAACCGAGAGGGGTCGATGTACTTCTTATGTATTTATGAGAAATACTAACTAGAACAAGATATACATCAAAGTAAAAGAAACACTAGAGAAAAACGTCAAAGGTAGGTAACTGATATTTTATTAAACATTACATAAAGTTTTGTTGACTTAATTCCCTTTAGTATCATTACATTTTTATAAAAAGAAAAAAAATATAGCGCTCGAGATATGTAAATTTCAAACTATTAAAATATGTTATAAAGAATGTTTCCGTCAAGGGACAATTCTTTTTAGTTAGATGTGTTTATGTCTCACAAAGATGCTTATTTGGCAACAATCAATAGAATAGTAAAACGTTTAAAACACTAGAAACTCTGTGAAATTATTTCGAGACTGTTTGAGAGAAAAGATTATATAGGATGACTTCAAAACAGACTTACAGGTGTGTTAGGGTTCCAGACGGCTGTCCCTGAGAAGTTCATAAACGTAGTATCCTCTGGTAGTTGCATACAACAGTTGGGTGGCTTGGTGGTGTCTTTCACCTCTGTCCAGGCGTCCGGGGGCTCCGGATAGGAGAATCTGAGTTCACCTGAGCATCAGGAAATAGATTCACTAAGAGATTCACTAAGAGATTCACTAAGAGATTCGCTAGGAGATAATCATTTCTTCCCTAAACAGTATTTATGTAACATTAAACTTGAAGTTAAAAAAAAACAACAATCACCATGCGGTCTATAGGGCAGATGATATTGTGTTGTTTTTTTTGGCCAACGGTTAACGATTAGGGTGTCATGTGACCAGAACAACAACCAATAGTTCAGATTTTCAGCGGATTTCTATGTGACGTCACACAAACCTATTAATTTAAGCCATTGACTTACTGTATAACGGAAAACCATGAAGTAAAGTTGGCAATCTCGTACAAGAAAAAGATCCAGATCTATGGAATTTGATCTAGAACTTGAAACCAGATAAAAAAATACGTGTTAAGAGTAGATTTGCATGCTTGACTTATCATGGCAATGTGTATTTTCTCACCTGACTAATCATGGCAATGTGTATTTTCTCACCTGACTAATCATGGCAATGTGTATTTTCTCACCTGACTAATCATGGCAATGTGTATTTTCTCACCTGACTAATCATGGCAATGTGTATTTTCTCACCTGACTTATCATGGCAATGTGTATTTTCTCACCTGACTAATCATGGCAATGTGTATTTTCTCACCTGACTTATCATGGCAATGTGTATTTTCTCACCTGACTAATCATGGCAATGTGTATTTTCTCACCTGACTAATCATGGCAATGTGTATTTTCTCACCTGACTTATCATGGCAATGTGTATTTTCTCACCTGACTTATCATGGCAATGTGTATTTTCTCGCCTGACCACTCAACACACAACAAGTACAATTTTAATTGTAACAATACTTGCATCATTTAAATCCTGGGGGGGGGGGGGGGCGAGGGAGGGAAACCACTCCTTGTTTCCAGTAGAGAATTAAAAGTTCGAGGCGTGGCTACAGTGAGCTATGCTTTCCAGCCTGCATAACTTCTGCAAGAATTCTACCTCGTCCAGGTGCTTTCCCTTGCGCATGTCAATGGCTGCGCTCTATTCCTTTACAGAGGGCGTTTCGTCTAATTCCTCCAGAATCGGAAGTGTTGTTGTTAGACAATGCTCTTGGCGACAAAGTTATTTCCGATCTGGTAAAGTTCTGCATAGTGCTCTACTCACATCTACATTTGCAGTGCAAAGACCTTCCTTCAGGGAACAGTACCAGGAAAAAAGAAGAGACAGACAGAAAAAGCGATGGAAAGACAACAAATAAGAATGGACGGGCCTGCCATTAAAAATACAGAAAAATGGAGAAAGATGGTCGACAAATCTTGCATGGTGCCCCAACGATCCAACAGACTAAGGGATAGGTAAAGGTGAAGTTAAGGATAACTGATGACCATGCCATCTTTTGACTTGAGTGTGGCACACTTGCTGGCCTGAGGTTTAAAGACTTTCATATAAAATCGTATACGCCTTTAATGTTTCCACGGACACCAAAGGCTTTGGATGTTTAGACACAGGTCCTACCAGCATTAGTTAGTGCATTGGTTTGCAATTTTTTTGTGCGTTGAGGTTCCACAGGCCCCGTGGGCTAACGGCTCACAAGGCATTAGCCAGAATAGCAAGTTTGCACCTGGTCATCTCCCTAAGATGAATTAGCCTGTGTTGCAATATCTTGAAATATCTAGAAAATAACTTCGCCAAAGTAACAAGACTGTCACCTACATAAAGTTGACTTAGCCAAAGTAACAAGACTGTCACCTACCTAAAGTTGACTTAGCCAAAGTAACTAACCTGTCACCTACCTAAAGTTGACTTAGCCAAAGTAACAAGACTGTCACCTACCTAAAGTTGACTTAGCCAAAGTAACAAGCCCGTCACCTACCTAAAGTTGACTTAGCCAAAGTAACAAGACTGTCACCTACCTAAAGTTGACTTAGCCAAAGTAACAAGCCCGTCACCTACCTAAAGTTGACTTAGCCAAAGTAACTAGCCTGCCACCTACCTAAAGTTGACTTAGCCAAAGTAACTAGCCTGCCACCTACCTAAAGTTGACTTAGGCAAAGTAACAAGCCTGTCACCTACCTATTGGTGGCTTTGCATAAGGTATTCCAAGAAACACATCCACTTTCTTCTTCCCGTCAACGTACTGCGTCGTTCCTCTGACCGGCCCCTTGGACGTGGTCACCATGGCGCAGTGGGCAAGGGGCAGAAAGCAGATGGTCGCAAGGAAAGAGACAAGCCAGAGAACCAGTGAAAGGACAGTGCCCAAATTCATTTCCGCTGACCACTCAGTGCGTAGTTGTGAGGGTCGAACAAGACCGACTGGAAATAGTACCTGTCATTCTATGAAGTAGAAAACAAATCAAAGATTAAATTTAAAGTCTTATTATGAAATAAATGTAGAAAGATGGTCTGAAGAGAATACATTCATTCATTGTTATATGGGAAGACTCCTTGAAACACTTGAAAATAAAAATATTTTAAAAGCTTAAAGAACACCTTTGAATTGATACTAAAGCACAAACCTTTTTATTTTTCATTTCTGCTATTAGCTCAGACATTTGTCATAGTCAAAACCACAATTCAAAAACGCAAAGTTTTAATTCAAAAACACAAAATCACAATTCAAAAACGCAAAAACATAACACAAAAACACAAAATTACAATTCAAAAACGCAAAGCCATAATTCAAAAACACACAATCATAATTAAAAACCACAGTCATAATTTAAAACAATTTTTAAAAGATTAGAAGCCACATATAAAAGTAGAAAACACGCAGTATTTTTAAGAAATTCAAATGATTTATTTTGAGCGGAAATTTCTCATATAGTGAATTGGATGATTAGCTAAGCTGTTAGACAGAGCGTCTTCCTAATAATAAGAATGGCATGGGTTCGATCCCATACTGGCCAAATATTTGCCCTTTATTTTGAATGTTAACTAAAATATGACTGGTTTACAATAAGGAAAGGATTTCAAAAATATATCAATATATATATATTACTTGTTTTAATAGACCAAAGGGAAGTAGCCCACTGTGATGATGGTCTTGTGTAATCCTTCTAGCAGCCCTTGTTTCTATTAGCTCAATTTTCATAACCTTGCAAAGCATCTTCCTTAAGCTATATCATTTGTTTTTCTTGGCATTGCAATTAAGGTCTTAGAGAACACTTCATGGATAATAACCATCTCCAAAAGATATTTGTTTCTAGTTCAGTAAATAATGCGCTCCAATATATTCTTTTTCTTTTTGTAAATATAAACGCGATCCTTCAGAGGCCGCAGTAGCCTATGATAACAGTATGAGATGATCCAATGAAGAAGACGTTTAGTTCAGACTAAATAGAATATGTTACTTTTATAAACATAATACAAAAAAAAAACAACAGCAAATATCCTCGTTAATGATTAATCATAATGAGGATATGATGTTGTTTGTAGAAAATAATTTAGATATTAAATTTACACGCCACATGTTATGATTGGTTCGGCGAATTTTCGTTTCATATACATACTTTTTTTTTTCTAATTGATGTTATTATTCCAAGTTTTTATTTTTCTTTGAAAGTGTTCCTTGTCATGTTTGATTAGATTGAAGAATATATAGATTCGGATAATAAGGAAATTATGGTACGGTAAGATATTGATACTTGATCTTTGTGTGAGGAGAAAGAAATGTGCCTAGGTGTGTGTGTGAATTATTTGTGTGTGTGTTACATAATATATGTATCAGGTAATGTTATATATAGTTCACTTTTTACATGTCATTTTTAAACTATAGAATAATAAGCACATTATAAAAAAAAGAAGGAAAAAACTATCTAAGGGGAAGAACTTCATATTTTGTAGCTTCAGCTGCAAGATTCATATTGTGTGTTCTGTACACTACAATTAATTGATAACCACCAATTATTTGTTTAATTTTGTAATTGATTCAAACTTTGCAAGGAACAAGAAATAATTATGTAACGTCTCCGCTTGATCCGAGACTGGGAAGTGAGAGAAATAACGTGTTCAAAATTTGTACCAGACAGACAGTTTAATAATAATAATAATAATAATTTATTTAAAAAGCGATGTAGGCTCGAGGTGCTGTGATAACATTACAAACACAAACACGAGAGCTACAATGACAAACTAATCTAAAAAAAGGTTTAAACAGGTAAATGTCTTAATGTTCAGCTTAAAAGTAATGTAGCAGGTTGTCTGACTGAGTTTGAGCTGATATAAGACTTTGCAAAAAGATTTTTTTTTTTCATATTTAATTATCTCTACAACATTATCTGATTGAAATGTGAAACTTAGCACTGAAGAAGTTTCCACTTTTCATTACCCCCAAACCTAACACCCCACAGAACGAAATCAATTGACTCAATGGACACATGTGGGAAAAAGTTCATGTGACGTTTGAAAAGTCTCGTCTCGTGCACGGTCTCGTATGACAGAATTTAAAATCTAAACGTAGACTGGGAACAAACTCATCCTCCCCTCCCGTAGCGCTATTTGTGCACATTTCAATTACATTGTACTAATTACTTTTATAAACTACTAGCCGGATATGACCCGCGGCCAGCGGATCTTAGTTTGGTTATTACAAAGCAGTAGCCTTGGACAAATCTTAGGCAGGAGGTGGTATCATGATACTTTTGTTGATTGCGTTTAAAATTGTATGAAAAATAAAATAAAATAGAATGTAATTTGTCCAAATTTGACTCCAAATACTGAACACATGAAAGGTAAAGAAACTAGAGTACATTGAATTTTTTCCTGTTTAACAAGACTCGACCCTGGGAGTGCCAGAGAATGAATACTCGTTCGTTTCTAACATTATTATAATAATAACTCGTTGCCTGTCAGAGGGCGGTACTGCTGCAGACCGTGTGATTGTCAAAAGAGTTGAGCCGAAGTCTCTTCGAGCTCTAGGCGTGTAAGCCTGCTTGAACAAACCGTTCTGTCTGGAAGAGGTCCAAGTCAATGTCTATGTAAAACATTGCTATTTCCGATATATCCGGCACTCCGGGCGCATGGACTAGAATGCATGGTCAAAGGCCGAGCATACCGGGAACCCCCGGCATTTTCCTATGTTGTAACAAGCTAACCGTGCTGGACTCGCCATCATTGTAACGGTCCCTTGAGAAACAGCGCATGGATTATCGACAGGGACACGGGAGCTCTCTTTCAACTCCGCACCGTGCAATGAGAAAGCTCTCGCATTCCATTGAACACTCCTACAGGAGTTTTGCTATTTATTGAGCCTTATCACTTCCTCAAGTAATCGTTTCCACCCTAGTGCCACAATGAGGCAGAATAGCGTACCCGGGATGCTGCAGACCTGCCACACCACTAGAAAATTCCTCTGTGAACACTGATAGAGACTACATTGAATTTTGTTTCTCTATAACGAAACTCGACCCTGACAGTGCCAGAGCATGGCTATTCGTTTGTTTCCAATAATAATAGAACCTGCTGTAGTGACCTAGTTTAGTTTTAAAGATTATCTTAGTTTTGTAAATAAATATATTGTGCATAGTTTTTAGTGACGGTAAAAGCAGTGACGTAGTCAGACAGACGAATAACGTTGCAGAATACAGCTACATGATAGAAGAATAAAGCTAGCTGGCTAGGTCTTGTAGGAAGATGGATATTGGACTGCTAATTAAACGACAGAGAGTCAAGACGATCATCTGTAAATAAACATCAGTTGAAGTCTTCATTCGTTTTATTAAGTATATTTCATTGTTGTGTCCCTTGGAATAACTTAGGAGAATTTAATTCTTTAACATGTAAGAATTACTTAATACGTGGATTGGCCTAGTTCGTGCAAATCTTATTGAAGTAACATTCCTCAACGTGAATGTCTTTAAGTCACAGCCACTTCTCTCCAGGAATCTATTGGCGGTTTCTAAAAAATCATGCAGGTATCGTGGATTATTAAGTATAGTGAATTAAAACAACTGTAAACCTTATCAAGTAGTCTATACCAATCGGTACATCAAAAAAAGCATTCTTAATGTATGTCTAGGAAATGAGAAACGCACCAAGTTCTCTCCAACACTTACCGAATCTAGAAATGGGAGAGTATCCGACATTTGAGTGCACCATTATGTGTGTACGAGTTCTCGAACTTTATGAAACATAACTATGTTCCGTTTCTTGTGGACCAATACAATGGAGTTCACGTTTTTTATTCTTTCTGACGTCTTTTATTTCCTGAGACCAACTTTTACGAGCCTTTTGTGTTTGTGGGTTCACTCCCCCTTCACACACACACACTCAAGACTTATACACATACACTTATACATATAGGGAGATAACAGGATATAAGAGAGAGGAACAGAGAGAGAAAGAGAGAGAGAGAAAGGGAGAGAGAGAGAGAAAGAGAGAGATAAAGAGAGCAAAGAGTTTTTTGTCCTCATCAATCAACGGAACGTTTGTTTAATAAAATGGCCGCGACGACACTAGCTATTGACACGCGCCATTTTGTTTTGCCTCGTTTCTGTAGAGCCCTAAGATATCCCACTCTTCTCCCTCCCCCGGGGCCTGGAAGGGGGAAGATGTGCAGCCGGGGTGACGTACTGGTAATGTCCAGCCTGTCGTGGGTCCAGGCTCAGACAAGTAGTTCTGTTTTCTGGACACGGGTGGGAGATGAAGCAGTACTGTGCACGTCTAGATCAGGTCCAAGAGTTATATGTTGACCAAGGTTTGTTGCGGCTGGCGTCGGCTTCGGTAGATAGACACTTCTAGAGACGTCGAGTTCAGCAAGTCGGGTTTAATTCTAGGCTTAGGATTCATGCTTATAACTGGGTTTCAATTTTTGATTACGTTGGATTAAAAAGGAATCGCTGTCTGACTACGCACTGGGAAAAAGATAAATAACATCTCAGGAACCAGTCCAAAAGGATTTTTTTCTGCATTCAGCAGAAGATTCTGTTGTTTTTTTTTTGTTACGGGGGATTTTTTTTAAAGGGAAGTTATTTTATAAATAGATATCTATCTGTGTATCAGATCTATCTGAATCTTAGACGTGTTGCTAAGCTTTGCTTTTCAAAAAGTACATAATAGTCTTTTGTTCTCTTTGATGTACTGCTGAATTATTTTTTTTAAAACTCTTCTGCGTGTAGCACAGTCTAATTATAAGGGAAGCAACTTTAGCTTATGTGCTTGGTGGCTGAGTGGTAAAGCGCTTGGCTTCCGTAACAAGGGAGTCCCGGGTTCAAATCCTGGTGTAGGCTAGGATTTTTAATATCGGGATCTCTAGGGCGCCTCCGAGTCCACCCAGCGTTAATGGGTACCTGCCATTAGTTGAAAAGAAAAAGAGGTTAGTCGTTGTGCTGATCACATGACACCCGTGGGCCACGGAAACAGATGACATATCCTTCCTCTGCGCTGCAGATCGCAAGGTCTGAAAATGGAACTTTACTTTTTACTTTACTTGCTTACTTTACTTGCTTACTTTACTTGCTTACTTTACTTGCTTACTTTACTTGCTTACTTTACTTGCTTACTTTACTTGCTTACTTTACTTGCTTACTTTACTTGCTTACTTTACTTGCTTACTTTACTTGCTTACTTTACTTGCTTACTTTACTTGCTTACTTTACTTGCTTACTTTACTTGCTTACTTTGTGGATATCAGTGATCTTTGCGATATCATTCTTGAGTTATCTTATTTTGTATCTACATCTACATCTAGTATATTCTTATCTTACCGATTACAGATGTTTCTTCAAAAAGAAGATACTTACTTCCTACGCATTTTATGTCTCAATCTAGTCATGCATATTAATCAATTACATAACCTCTGCTTAGTCGTAGGTTCTCCTGGCTGATTCAGGCAACCCATTTCATTCTCTAATGGCACTAGGGAAGAAGCGTATGGAATAAAGAGTGTGCCTCCATCTTTGTGTTTTTCTGAGCATTTGATTAGGTTATATTTTTTCTATTAGTAAATTATGGTTCAGTAGCTTATGTATTATATTGGCATATTATTTATATTATGAGTAGATGTATTATATTGTGACATACAGCTTCCAATACGCCTTTATTACGCATTCATTTTCTTCTACAATCCTCATTTTTGCTTTCTCTTTTCTACATTACATTATTTTATTGTTCAGAAAAATAATTCCGATTTAAACGGATCTTGTAAAACAAATAGTATACAAAGAGCGGATTATTGTGGAGAACAAATTATGAACAATCTCCAAGATTATTAAACACAAAAACACACATGCAATTTTAATATGAAGTTTGCACAAGACAAAATAGTTGTCCCCCTTTAAAAAAAAAAAAATTATTGTGATTCAACGTTTATCAGCCTTGATCTTTCTTCTTAGGTCCGGTAACTCTGGTTGCATTAACAAAAACGGAAGTGACAGTTAATGGAAATGCTATTTTGTGAACGTAACTACAAATTCACGTGAATCTCGGAACGCAAGAGCTGGAAAGGAAATACATCAAATCAACAGGAGTTGTAGCCAATACGCGTGTTGGTATCGTGTTAGGACAAAACGAAAACTGAAGTAGAGATTTCCAGACGACAGAAACGGAAACTAAAATAAATGTTACCGGCAAAGTGCGAAATCTTGCATTCTATAGAACGCCTGAAGATTGCAGCCAAAGTAGGAAATGAATTCTCCTTCTAAATTTGCGGCGCAGGGGATGAGTGGTTATCCGCTTGGCTTCCGAACCAGGGGTCCTGGCGCGAATCTCAGTGAAGGCTGGGATTTTCATTTTTTTTGGATTTTAAAGGCGCCCCTGAGTCCACTCAACTCTAATGGGCACATGATTTTTTTTAGTTGTTGAAAGTAAAGGCGGTTGATCTTTGTGCTGGCCTCATGACACATTGCTCACTGAGAATTGCCCCCCCCCCCCCCCAAAAAAAAAAAAAAAAAAACATATGGTCTTGAAACCGTCTGCCCCATTGATCGCAAAGTTAAAAAGGGGACTATTTTATATATATTTTTTAGAATGCCTGAAGATTGCTATTAAATTAGGAACTGAATTCTCCTTCGATAGAATGCCTGAAGATTGCTATTAAATTAGGAACTGAATTCTCCTTCGATAGAATGCCTGAAGATTGCTATTAAATTAGGAACTGAATTCTCCCTCGATAGAATGCCTGAAGATTGCTATTAAATTAGGAACTGAATTCTCCTTCGATAGAATGCCTGAAGATTGCTATTAAATTAGGAACTGAATTCTCCTTCGATAGAATGCCTGAAGATTGCTATTAAATTAGGAACTAAATTCTCCCTCGATAGAATGCCTGAAGATTGCTATTAAATTAGGAACTGAATTCTCCTTCGATAGAATGCCTGAAAATTGCTATTAAATTAGGAACTAAATTCTCCCTCGATAGAATGCCTGAAGATTGCTATTAAATTAGGAACTGAATTCTCCTTCGATAGAATGCCTGAAGATTGCTATTAAATTAGGAACTGAATTCTCCTTCGATAGAATGCCTGAAGATTGCAATTAAATTAGGAACTAAATTCTCCTTCGATAGAATGCCTGAAGATTGCTATTAAATTAGGAACTGAATTCTCCTTCGATAGAATGCCTGAAGATTGCAATTAAATTAGGAACTAAATTCTCCTTCGATAGAATGCCTGAAGATTGCTATTAAATTAGGAACTGAATTCTCCTTCGATAGAATGCCTGAAGATTGCTATTAAATTAGGAACTGAATTCTCCTTCGATAGAATGCCTGAAGATTGCTATTAAATTAGGAACTGAATTCTCCTTCGATAGAATGCCTGAAGATTGCTATTAAATTAGGAACTGAATTCTCCTTCGATAGAATGCCTGAAGATTGCTATTAAATTAGGAACTAAATTCTCCTTCGATAGAATGCCTGAAGATTGCTATTAAATTAGGAACTGAATTCTCCTTCGATAGAATGCCTGAAGATTGCAATTAAATTAGGAACTAAATTCTCCTTCGATAGAATGCCTGAAGATTGCTATTAAATTAGGAACTGAATTCTCCTTCGATAGAATGCCTGAAGATTGCAATTAAATTAGGATCTAAATTCTCCTTAGATAGAATGCCTGAAGATTGCTATTAAATTAGGAACTGAATTCTCCTTCGATAGAATGCCTGAAGATTGCTATTAAATTAGGAACTGAATTCTCCTTCGATAGAATGCCTGAAGATTGCTGTTAAATTAGGAACTAAATTCTCCTTCGATAGAATGCCTGAAGATTGCTATTAAATTAGGAACTGAATTCTCCTTCGATAGAATGCCTGAAGATTGCTATTAAATTAGGAACTGAATTCTCCTTCGATAGAATGCCTGAAGATTGCTATTAAATTAGGAACTGAATTCTCCTTCGATAGAATGCCTGAAGATTGCTATTAAATTAGGAACTAAATTCTCCTTCGATAGAATGCCTGAAGATTGCTATTAAATTAGGAACTGAATTCTCCTTCGATAGAATGCCTGAAGATTGCTATTAAATTAGGAACTGAATTCTCCTTCGATAGAATGCCTGAAGATTGCTATTTAATTAGGAACTAAATTCTCCTTCGATAGAATGCCTGAAGATTGCTATTAAATTAGGAACTGAATTCTCCTTCGATAGAATGCCTGAAGATTGCTATTAAATTAGGAACTGAATTCTCCTTCGATAGAATGCCTGAAGATTGCTATTAAATTAGGAACTGAATTCTCCTTCGATAGAATGCCTGAAGATTGCAATTAAATTAGGAACTGAATTCTCCTTCGATAGAATGCCTGAAGATTGCTATTAAATTAGGAACTGAATTCTCCTTCGATAGAATGCCTGAAGATTGCTATTAAATTAGGAACTGAATTCTCCTTCGATAGAATGCCTGAAGATTGCTATTAAATTAGGAACTGAATTCTCCTTCGATAGAATGCCTGAAGATTGCTATTAAATTAGGAACTGAATTCTCCTTCGATAGAATGCCTGAAGATTGCTATTAAATTAGGAACTGAATTCTCCTTCGATAGAATGCCTGAAGATTGCTATTAAATTAGGAACTGAATTCTCCTTCGATAGAATGCCTGAAGATTGCAATTAAATTAGGAACTGAATTCTCCTTCGATAGAATGCCTGAAGATTGCTATTAAATTAGGAACTGAATTCTCCTTCGATAGAATGCCTGAAGATTGCTATTAAATTAGGAACTGAATTCTCCTTCGATAAAATGCCTGAAGATTGCTATTAAATTAGGAACTGAATTCTCCTTCGATAGAATGCCTGAAGATTGCTATTAAATTAGGAACTGAATTCTCCTTCGATAGAATGCCTGAAGATTGCTATTAAATTAGGAACTGAATTCTCCTTCGATAGAATGCCTGAAGATTGCTATTAAATTAGGAACTGAATTCTCCTTCGATAGAATGCCTGAAGATTGCTATTAAATTAGGAACTGAATTCTCCTTCGATAGAATGCCTGAAGATTGCTATTAAATTAGGAACTGAATTATCCTTCGATAGAATGCCTGAAGATTGCAATTAAATTAGGAACTGAATTCTCCTTCGATAGAATGCCTGAAGATTGCTATTAAATTAGGAACTGAATTCTCCTTCGATAGAATGCCTGAAGATTGCTATTAAATTAGGAACTGAATTCTCCTTCGATAGAATGCCTGAAGATTGCTATTAAATTAGGAACTGAATTCTCCTTCGATAGAATGCCTGAAGATTGCAATTAAATTAGGAACTGAATTCTCCTTCGATAGAATGCCTGAAGATTGCAATTAAATTAGGAACTGAATTCTCCTTCGATAGAATGCCTTGGTAAAGTAGGAAAACAAAGAATCATTTCTCACTTTACTTGAAAACTCGATAGAGTGCCTGCATTTCGCAAGTTGCCGATAGCATATTACATTGAGATTAAAACAGCAATTGATACAAGGGAATTTTAAGTAACTTACACACACACAAAATATTTCCGTTAAAAGGAAACGTTTCATTTATCTAAGTGTTCCACTACTATCCAACTTATATGCATACTAACTAGATTTTTTCTCTTTAAAAAAAAAGGAAACATTTTTTTTGTGTATAAATGTAGTAGTTACTATGAAAGAACTTATTCAACTTAGCAAAAAATTTTTAAATATTTTTTTTTTTTACAAAAAATCTAAAACCATTCACATAAATGTGTTACAAATATGGTAAATGGCCATCTACCCTACTAAAGAGACTCCAATGTTTGCTACTATTAATAATTTGTAAGGCAAATATCCGTACGGACAATAAAGATTATTATTATTATTATTATTATTATGAATAGTTGTAAAAGTGGTGTATATATATGAAAAAACTGCTTGCATAAGTGACTTAAAAAATTTAATTTTTCGCTTTCAGAAAAGAAAAAAAAGGAGTCGTTTCATTAGAACTTTGAAAGGTGTAAAATATTATGATGTCAGGTTTTCACTATCTTGTTTAGTTTCTGAGATCTAAATGGGACAGACGAACAGACGGGTAGACGGACAGACGGACGGACAGACAGGCCACACAAAACTAATAGCGTCTTTTCCCTAAAAGTTAAGGTTACAGAGATTCCGCTAAAAAACATCAATTAATTTTATAAAGGCAAGCTTGTTAAAGTTAAGGTTACAGAGATTCACAGTTTACAAACCGTCACGTGGTCTAGGTATCACTAACCAATAAAACGGTATAACAAAATAAAAGACAAAGCTATTAATAGAGCAACCTAATTTCAAACGACACCTCCTGACGTCATCCACGCTGATCTAGGTCACAGCGATAGTATGAGATTGTCAACCGTGCCAGTTCCAGTCTGATATCTGTGACAGGTCAGTAATGACTAAGGGACAGTGGAACTTGGAAACAAGACCGCTATACAGGGGGAGAGAAGTGGTGATGTGAGGTATTCAAAGCGAAGAGCAATATTGCCTGGCAGTAATAAGAATCGCGTTGGACAGTCGTCTGTGGTCCGCAGTTCTGATTGATGGTATGTGCATGGTAAAGAGTCAGACAGCAACAAAAATAAACTTGCGAGTTATTTATTTGTGACATGTTTTGGATGTATGAAATTGTTTATTTGTGACATGTTTCGGATGTATGAAATTGTCTATTTGTGACATGTTTCGGATGTATGAAATTGTTTATTTGTGACATGTTTCTGATGTAGGCTACGAAATTCAAACTCTAAATGTGTTTAGTAATAAATATTCTTAATTGTAATCAAGTAACCCTTAACGAGCCTAGCAAAGCATAGAAAAGAACCAGACATTCCGGTCCAAAAAAAAAAAGAAACATGAAAAGAAATCTTATGTTCGCTTTATTGTGTCTTTTACCAATATGCTTATTAGCAAATACAAGAAAGAGTTACTACCCCTGAAAAAAAATCAAATCTGCATACACAAATAAAAAGGAAAAAAAAAAGTATACCCTAGAGAGAAAATGCTTATTTTAGAAATTCCCGGACAAAACCGCATTGAGTATCAATATTGTTTGAGAAAGTAATGGTTTTCCATAATACCCCGTGGACCAATGTTTTTCATGTAAATATCCATTTACAAATCATAACTCTTCAAACTTACTGTATCCCCCCTTGATTGCGGCGTATGGTAGAGATATAGCCATATCGAAAACCGGTAGTTTCGCTTCTGCGGGACCGGAAGGGGATTTTCGTCACACGAGCCAGTTAAATACGAAAATGTTGAAACTGGGTTTAGAAAAGGGAAACAATAAAGAGGAGAGGGGGAGATCGCGAGTATGTCTTGTGTCATCGGGAGTTCTGTTTTCTTGATGGATGACGTTTGGGCTTTATGCAAGGGAGTTAAAAACATTGAGCAGACGATGTGAGCGTTGTGTGCTGACTGGTCTGTTCACTCTGTCTCTTTGTCTGTCCAAATAGAGATGGATTGACATTGGTAGCGCGGGACAAACAGAGACCGGCCACTCCCCGAAGGCTTGGGAGACTTCTAACGGATTAGCTCAGAGAATGCCATTATGGCGCTGCATACATTTGTGTAAATCTTCAAGTTGACGAAAACAAAGAAGAAAAGGAAACTGTGACGACATTGAGATAATTAATAACACCTTACGACATTGACATAGAGTAACATATATTACGACATTTAGATAATAAATAACACATGTTACGATATTAACTTAACTAATAACATATGTTACGATATTGATATAATTCTAACACATGTTACGACATTAACCCAATTAATAAGCATATGTTACAACACTGAAATAATTAATAACACATATTACGACATTGACATAATTGATGACACATATTACGACATTGACATAATTAATAACACACGTTACGCCATTGAGATAATTAATAGCACATGTTACTACATTGACATAATTAATAACACACGTAACGTCATTGACATAATTAATAACACACGTAACGTCATTGACATAATTAATAACACACGTAACGTCATTGACATAATTAATAACACACGTAACGTCATTGACATAATTAATAACACATGTTACGACGTTGACTGATTTAGACATTTTTAAAAAATTCTTAAAATGAGGTTACATGAACTGACAAGAATCCAAATGTATGCAAAAGTAGCTGAGCTGAGCTGTTCTGGTTGAATCATATGCATGATGGTCCCGGGTTCAAACCCTGCCCGCTCCCATCCCCCGTCGTCCTGTGGGAGGTTTGGACTAGGAAGTAGATTATCTTCAACTCTGATGGAACATCCGAAACATGTAAACTATTTTCGATGTTTTTTTAAGGCCTTACAGACCGCCATGGTATCTAATCAAAACTGCTTACACATGGTCCAAGGAAACTCAATGTAGACACCATAGCTTGTTTTTCTGTGGTCCATTTATGTTAAATCATCTCAGTCTATGGGAAAAATAGAACTGGCCAGGAGGAGTAGAAGAGAGACGTGGATTTAAGCCTAAGACTTTAACATCTTGTACTTGGGTTGCTCGGTCTGTGCGAGATGCGGGTAAATATGCTTCTCGCAACTGGGTTTGAGCAGTCATATGAAACACTGCACTCATCCTTAATCTTAGGAACCAAAGACATTGCCTTCATTATTATGTTAGAAACTAACGAGTATTCATTCTCTGGCACTGAGAGCGTCGTTAAAGAGAAACAACATTCATTGTAGTCCCTTTCGAAGCGTTCACTGATGACATTTTCTAGAGATGTGGCAGCGCTGCAGCAGTACCGCCCTCTGACAGATAACGAGAATCTTACAATTATTATTATTATCTTATCTTATATATTACAGACTTTACTTTAAAACACAAAAGATTATTACGTCCTACGCATTTCATTATTGTTATTATTATACTTACGAAAAAACAAAATGTTAATATTCAGCATGAAGATATCAGAGCATTACTGACCTTCCAGTAAAGCCTCTTTATATATCAATAACATTGTGTTCATCACACTGTCTCTAGAAGAAATCCTTCACTCAAACAGTCAATGCACATATTTGTTCCACTGACACTAGCGACTGATGCGAATCTCAGCGCTGTTCTCAAAACGTGAGCTTTGGAGTGGCTAAATCTGATTTAAGCAATCTGACTCAATTCTATTTTTTTTTTAAAATACAAGTCTGATGTCATGTGACCACTTTTAAATCATCCTGCTCATACTACTGGATAACTAAGGAAAAAAAGAGAGAATTATAACCCATTGAAATATTCTTTGTATCTGAGAGATGTCCACAATGTAACAGCACTGATATACAAAAGCTCTCAGTTTGATTAGATACGTTTTGAAAAAGGTTCATCTAATTAGCATACTTAGAATTTTGTAACAAATGGAAATCTGTCATATTTTCTTAGAAGTTTTTTTTTTTTTGCAACACTTCATTTAGTTTTTTGTCAGTTCAAAATGTTATAATAAAGTTATTTGGAAGCTATTTTTGAGTTGTTTATGTCATAAAGGAATTCTATTTTCTGTCCGTTCTATAAATATAGCAAGTCGTGGTGGACTGTAGAAAACCAAAATTTCCCCGGACTACTGTCGGGGGTAAATTGGACGCTTTGAATATTGTATGACCAGTTTCAACAGAGAGAACTATAAGCAGAAATAGGACGCTAAATTCATGTCCCAAACAAATCTAATAGAATCTATTTGTGTAACTCAAATAGAAGACATCAGAATTCTGGGATTAACTATGGATGGTATGCATGTTTTTGTCAGACACTGGCGGCGTTGTTATAAAAACAATACAATAACAGACACAAAGTTTCAAACTCAACTGAGGAGGGAGTGTTCAGTAATTTAAAACAAATTTATTTCTTTAGCGAATTTGGTAGTGATAATATAAATTGAAAAATGGTTGAACTCTTAAGCAGTTCGCTAGGTGGTGATCTGATTGATAAGTAGTAAGCTTACTGATACTATGTTAAGCTGACTGATAAATGAGTCTATGTGGTAAGCTGACTGATATTCTAAGTGGTTAGCTGACTGATATTCTTAATGAACTGATATTCTATGTATAAACTGTATGCTGATCTATATGATATACTATATAGTATATCCAGATCCTCTGCAAGCCGAGTCTCACTGTCTGGAACAGACGTAGTATCACAACAAATACAAAGCTAGGGTTCTACCGAGCCGTCATCCTCCGTACATTGCTCTAAGCCTCAGAAACGTGGACAGTGTACAGAAAACATGCAAAGAAACTGAACCACTTCCACATGACATGTCTAAGAAAAATACTGAATGCCATATGGCAAAACAAAATACCAGATAATGAAGTCTTTCGAAGAGCGGGTCTGCAAAGCATCCATACAATCCTGATGCAGTCCCAGCTGCGATGGGCAGGACACGTCTACAGAATGGAAGACCACCGCATCCCTAAACGACTCTTGTATGGCCAACTAAGCGAAGACAAGCGCTCGCAAGGTGGTCAAAGAAAGCGCTTTAGTGACACCCTCAAAGCTTCTCTGAAGGCATTTAGCATAGACCCAGCCACCTGGGAGACAGAGGCACATGACAGAGCATCATGGCGTAGCGCTGTGAAAACTGGCGCACAGGTTGCTGAGGAAAGGAGAACAACGCTGGCAGAAGAAAAACGCCAGAGAAGAAAAGCAAGGCAAATGACACTAGCTCCAGCTGGAATAACCTGCCCAGTGTGCAGCCGAACATTCCGGGCTCACATAGGTCTCACCAGCCACTTGAGGAGGCATAAAACCCCAGTGCAAAGCCCTCAGCCCCCTGGATGACAAAAGTGGTCATCATCGAACCACGATGGACGAACTATATATATATATATATATATGATATACTATATAGTAAGTTACGGTGTGATCTTTGTTTTTACATCTGTATCTTGAATATCGAAACGATAATGATTGTCTAAATTAATTTTTCCCAATCTGTTCCATGGAACCCTCGTGTTTCGCGACTATGTGTTCCCCAGACAACTGGAATAATGCACTAGTAGGCCACCTCGTGAATTAATGTCTAAGTAAATGCAGGGGAAAGATTTGTATTAGATCTACTTGGTAGTAAAATACATTCTTTAACATCTCTATGAACTTTGAACTGATCTGGATTCTGAATCTCATATAAAACAGAGATACAGTTAAAGGGCAACCATTAAATGATTCCAGGTCGAGGTTTTCATAGAGCGCCACACTATTTTAAAGCCAGATATCAGTATTGAGCTTCTTAACTGAACTTTCTGTCCGTCCGAACTTTTGTAAACTTTATGTCCGTCCGACTTTTGTAAACTTTATGTCCGTCCGAACTTTTTAAACTTTATGTCCGTCCGACCTTTGTAAACTTTATGTCCGTCCAACTTTTGTAAACTTTATGTCCGTCCGAACTTTTGTAAACTTTATGTCCGTCCGACCTTTGTAAACTTTATGTCCGTCCGACCTTTGTAAACTTTATGTCCGTCCGACCTTTGTAAACTTTATGTCCGTCCGACCTTTGTAAACTTTATGTCCGTCCAACTTTTGTAAACTTTATGTCCGTCCGAACTTTTGTAAACTTTATGTCCGTCCGACCTTTGTAAACTTTATGTCCGTCCGACCTTTGTAAACTTTATGTCCGTCCGACCTTTTTAAACTTTATGTCCGTCCGACCTTTGTAAACTTTATGTCCGTCCGACTTTTGTAAACTTTATGTCCGTCCGACCTTTTTAAACTTTATGTCCGTCCGACCTTTGTAAACTTTATGTCCGTCCGACCTTTGTAAACTTTATGTCCGTCCGACCTTTGTAAACTTTATGTCCGTCCGACCTTTGTAAACTTTATGTCCGTCCGACCTTTGTAAACTTTATGTCCGTCCGACCTTTGTAAACTTTATGTCCGTCCGACCTTTGTAAACTTTATGTCGCCCGACCTTTGTAAACTTTATGTCCGTCCGACCTTTGTAAACTTTATGTCCGTCCGACTTTTGTAAACTTTATGTCCGTCCGACCTTTTTAAACTTTATGTCCGTCCGACCTTTGTAAACTTTATGTCGTCCGACCTTTGTAAACTTTATGTCGCCCGACCTTTGTAAACTTTATGTCCGTCCGACCTTTGTAAACTTTATGTCGCCCGACCTTTGTAAACTTTATGTCCGCCCGACCTTTGTAAACTTTATGTCGTCCGACCTTTGTAAACTTTATGTCGCCCGACCTTTGTAAACTTTATGTCCGTCCGACCTTTGTAAACTTTATGTCGCCCGACCTTTGTAAACTTTATGTCCGTCCGACCTTTGTAAACTTTATGTCGTCCGACCTTTGTAAACTTTATGTCGCCCGACCTTTGTAAACTTTATGTCCGTCCGACCTTTGTAAACTTTATGTCCGTCCGACCTTTTTAAACTTTATGTCCGTCCGACCTTTGTAAACTTTATGTCCGTCCGACTTTTGTAAACTTTATGTCCGTCCGACCTTTTTAAACTTTATGTCCGTCCGACCTTTGTAAACTTTATGTCCGTCCGACCTTTGTAAACTTTATGTCCGTCCGACCTTTGTAAACTTTATGTCCGTCCGACCTTTGTAAACTTTATGTCCGTCCGACCTTTGTAAACTTTATGTCCGTCCGACCTTTGTAAACTTTATGTCCGTCCGACCTTTGTAAACTTTATGTCGCCCGACCTTTGTAAACTTTATGTCGCCCGACCTTTGTAAACTTTATGTCCGTCCGACCTTTGTAAACTTTATGTCCGTCCGACCTTTGTAAACTTTATGTCCGTCCAACTTTTGTAAACTTTATGTCCGTCCGAACTGTTGTAAACTTTATGTCCGTCCGACCTTTGTAAACTTTATGTCCGTCCGACCTTTGTAAACTTTATGTCCGTCCGACCTTTGTAAACTTTATGTCCGTCCGACCTTTGTAAACTTTATGTCCGTCCAACTTTTGTAAACTTTATGTCCGTCCGAACTTTTGTAAACTTTATGTCCGTCCGACCTTTGTAAACTTTATGTCCGTCCGACCTTTGTAAA
This sequence comes from Biomphalaria glabrata, assembly GCF_947242115.1. NCBI lineage: Eukaryota > Metazoa > Mollusca > Gastropoda > Planorbidae > Biomphalaria > Biomphalaria glabrata. The sequence goes on from NC_074725.1 coordinate 9,183,554, forward strand.
CTTTATGTCTGTCCGACCTTTTTAAACTTTATGTCCGTCCGACCTTTGTAAACTTTATGTCCGTCCGACTTTTGTAAACTTTATGTCCGTCCGACCTTTTTAAACTTTATGTCCGTCCGACCTTTGTAAACTTTATGTCCGTCCGACCTTTGTAAACTTTATGTCCGTCCGACCTTTGTAAACTTTATGTCCGTCCGACCTTTGTAAACTTTATGTCCGTCCGACCTTTGTAAACTTTATGTCCGTCCGACCTTTGTAAACTTTATGTCCGTCCGACCTTTGTAAACTTTATGTCGCCCGACCTTTGTAAACTTTATGTCCGTCCGACCTTTGTAAACTTTATGTCCGTCCGACTTTTGTAAACTTTATGTCCGTCCGACCTTTTTAAACTTTATGTCCGTCCGACCTTTGTAAACTTTATGTCGTCCGACCTTTGTAAACTTTATGTCGCCCGACCTTTGTAAACTTTATGTCCGTCCGACCTTTGTAAACTTTATGTCGCCCGACCTTTGTAAACTTTATGTCCGCCCGACCTTTGTAAACTTTATGTCGTCCGACCTTTGTAAACTTTATGTCGCCCGACCTTTGTAAACTTTATGTCCGTCCGACCTTTGTAAACTTTATGTCGCCCGACCTTTGTAAACTTTATGTCCGTCCGACCTTTGTAAACTTTATGTCGTCCGACCTTTGTAAACTTTATGTCGCCCGACCTTTGTAAACTTTATGTCCGTCCGACCTTTGTAAACTTTATGTCCGTCCGACCTTTTTAAACTTTATGTCCGTCCGACCTTTGTAAACTTTATGTCCGTCCGACTTTTGTAAACTTTATGTCCGTCCGACCTTTTTAAACTTTATGTCCGTCCGACCTTTGTAAACTTTATGTCCGTCCGACCTTTGTAAACTTTATGTCCGTCCGACCTTTGTAAACTTTATGTCCGTCCGACCTTTGTAAACTTTATGTCCGTCCGACCTTTGTAAACTTTATGTCCGTCCGACCTTTGTAAACTTTATGTCCGTCCGACCTTTGTAAACTTTATGTCGCCCGACCTTTGTAAACTTTATGTCGCCCGACCTTTGTAAACTTTATGTCCGTCCGACCTTTGTAAACTTTATGTCCGTCCGACCTTTGTAAACTTTATGTCCGTCCGACCTTTGTAAACTTTATGTCCGTCCGACCTTTGTAAACTTTATGTCCGTCCGACCTTTGTAAACTTTATGTCCGTCCGACCTTTGTAAACTTTATGTCCGTCCGACCTTTGTAAACTTTATGTCCGTCCGACCTTTGTAAACTTTATGTCCGTCCGACCTTTGTAAACTTTATGTCCGTCCGACCTTTGTAAACTTTATGTCGCCCGACCTTTGTAAACTTTATGTCCGTCCGACCTTTGTAAACTTTATGTCCGTCCGACCTTTGTAAACTTTATGTCGCCCGACCTTTGTAAACTTTATGTCGCCCGACCTTTTTAAACTTTATGTCCGTCCGACCTTTGTAAACTTTATGTCTGTCCGACCTTTGTAAACTTTATGTCGCCCGACCTTTGTAAACTTTCTGTCTGTCCGACCTTTGTAAACTTTATGTCCGTCCGACCTTTGTAAACTTTATGTCGCCCGACCTTTGTAAACTTTATGTCCGTCCGACCTTTGTAAACTTTATGTCGCCTGACCTTTGTAAACTTTATGTCGCCCGACCTTTGTAAACTTTCTGTCTGTCCGACCTTTGTAAACTTTATGTCCGTCCGACCTTTGTAAACTTTATGTCCGTCCGACCTTTGTAAACTTTATGTCCGTCCGACCTTTGTAAACTTTATGTCCGTCCGACCTTTGTAAACTTTATGTCGCCCGACCTTTGTAAACTTTATGTCGCCCGACCTTTGTAAACTTTCTGTCTGTCCGACCTTTGTAAACTTTATGTCCGTCCGACCTTTGTAAACTTTATGTCGCCCGACCTTTGTAAACTTTATGTCCGTCCGACCTTTGTAAACTTTATGTCGCCCGACCTTTGTAAACTTTATGTCGCCCGACCTTTGTAAACTTTCTGTCTGTCCGACCTTTGTAAACTTTATGTCCGTCCGACCTTTGTAAACTTTCTGTCTGTCCGACCTTTGTAAACTTTATGTCCGTCCGACCTTTGTAAACTTTATGTCGCCCGACCTTTGTAAACTTTCTGTCTGTCCGACCTTTGTAAACTGTGATAGCTTTTTGTGTTTTAGGTATAGGATAGCATATGAATGCTATACATATCAAAAAAAATAATCGTAAAAAACTCAAGCGCAGGCCCACACACACACACACACACACAAACAAACACGAACATCTGGTTAAAACGCGTCCCACATCCGAGTCGTCTCACCTGGCGATGACTTCTGCTGTCTTAACCACTCTTCCTTCAAACCCCCCCACCCCACCCACCCACCTCTTTCCAAAAATGACAGGTGCTCTGTTTGAGCTAGTGATGCACGTGGTGGCGAAATTGGACTGAAATGGAACTTGAAATGCCAGAGGCTCTGAAGTTATGTTTTTTAAACTAGGATCTAGTGTATTTCTAGTTTGCCAGGTGTTGCCCCCTAGCCAAATGTGAAATAAAACTGTTTAAGGTGCAAGACTAGAACATGGCGAGTGTAGGTGGAGCCCTAACACGTGTTATTGTTATTTGTATGTAGAACTTTATTCGTCAAAACTATTTATAGAACTATTTATAGAAACGTACGTTCTTTTATATCAGTGTAAACCTGTAAAGGTATTGTAGACAATCTATGATTTGAAACCTTACTTTTTGATATGACATGTTCCTAGTGGCTGTTGTGAAAAGCATTTTGTTAGTGACGTTTTATTTTATAGACAAACAAAATGATCCATCAAACTGTCTGCTCTAAGCCAAGTTCACATTGTTATGCTTGTGTCATAGGGACATTTTTGTAAGGGCAAGGACGTTTACACAACTTGGCTGGATGGGGGGGGGGGGGGAGAGGTTGTTGACTTAGGGTGTCAGTAAGTCAGTTTGTACCTGAGTTACTGAATCATAAGACGTCAGTTGGTATCTCACAATCTTAGTCATTTGACCTTAGTTAGTGTGTGTCAAAAGACTTTAGTTTACATCTACAGTCGGAGTCCAATGACGTTCGTGGGTTTTTCATACTCTCAGTCATATGACGCTAATTCGTGTTTCATATTATTGTTTAATGACGTCAGTTCGTGTTTGATAATCTTTGTCTTATGGTGTCATTCTAGTGTTTAATATTCTTAGTCATTGGACATCATTTTGGTTTTTGATATTTTCAGTCATATCTCGTCATTTGGCATTTCATATTCACAGTCATATGAAGTCACCTGGTACATAAGTTTCTGAATCATATAGCGTCAATTGATGTCTTATATTCCCAGTCATAGGACGTCAGTTGGTGTCTCACTTTAAGGCATTGCCGTCAGTTGGTGTCTCACTTTAAGGCATAGGACGTCACTTAGTGTTTCACATTCTCAATTTTGTTACGTCCGTTGCTGCCTGGCTATATTTGCTCTCATTCGTATTTCGCAGTCTGCTATAACATTGCGATGACACAATATGACTTGAATGACAACTTCCAGACTCTTGTTTATATGAACAGTTAAACTACTAAACGTAGGACTCTTACAGAAGTTAGCCGTTATCAAAATCTAAAAACTATAAAATATTTTTTTTTTAATTCTTTAAAAACAAAGTTTTTCTAAGGAGAGAACTCCACACTTACGACTATACCATTCAAGAACGTAGAATTTATTTACTTTTCTTATATCGATCAAAATAATTATTGACCAATAGTTAATTGAATGAGTGTTTTATTTTTTAAATTAGTTCATGTCTTGTAAGGCACAATAAATAAATGTTTAAAGTTTCAACTCGATACGAGAATGTGTTTTGGAGAAAATAGCGTGTAAAACGTTTTACCAGACAGACAGACAGAACGAAAGACAGTGAATTCTTATAAGCTTTGTAAAAGAAATTTATCATTTTTTCCAGAATAATAAACATCAAAAGGTAGATAGGTGGGCACTTAGATAGAAAGACTGAGGACAAAAGGGTGAGGAAGAGATGAAAGAGGTAAATAAAATAGGCAAAGGTAACACAAAGAGGTGGCGCTAGATGTTGAGAGTTACTGTAAAAAGAAAAAAAATAATTGCGGAGAAATATAGATAGATAGAAAGATAGCTAAAGAGGGAGTTATAGAAGAGAAATATAAAATTGATTTTAGATATATTTTTTTTATAAACGAAATAATATGAAATTGAAATTCTGTGGGCTCTTTTGTGGATATATAGGTTACTCATTAAAAAAGTTATTACCCTCGCTCTTCAAAAGAGAAAAAATATGGTAGGGAACACTTTGAATATTTCCTGTCCCAGATACTCGTCACGGAAGTTTGTTAAAGTAATTAAATTTTCTAACGTAAAGGTGTGAATGTTAATGACTACTTCTCTTCGACACAAAACACAAACGTAACAAGGAAGACAAACATACAAACTCTCAAACACTCGTCTGAACGAGATTTCCTGAGAATGTGCGTTAACTGGGCTGAGTGTCTGTGTGCATGTGTTTGAACGTTGGGTGTCGGTGCGTATTTGTGGGAGTACAATGAAGTACAAAGCTTGCTATTCAGTCCCTACCTTTAGCTTACTCTTCTGTCATAGTCAAAAACAATTTGAATAGTTTATTTTGACTTTTCATTATTTTATCGAGAGGAAATTTCGGACACTAGCTCGTGCTCGTGAAAGTACATTGAATTAAAATTTCAGAAAATAATCTGTTTGATTATTGATAAAGTAATTAAATATTGCTATTAAAAATTAGAAATGAAAATACCAGAATTCTCAGACTAGAGGTGTTCGTTTTTTTAGAAGGTTGTTCTAATTCAACGTAACTTAGTATAGTTAATAATTGTTTGTTACAAACTTACATTAAAGTGGCGACTAATTCAGCTTTAACTCCCACTCCAGTCAAGTATAATTTCTTTCCCTTGTTCGAGATACCAAACAAAATAACTAATTACCAATAGTTAATTGAATAATTGGTTATTTTTTAAAATTATTCTTGTGTTGTCATGTAAAAGAAATAATTGTGCTAAATTTCAGCTTGATCCGAGATTGGGTGTCGGAGAAATAACATTTGCAAATTTTTTAGCAGACAGACAGACAGACAGACAGAGTGAGTTGATACAAGCCTGATTTTGATTTTAGTTTTTTATTCTAACTTTTTAAAGCTGGACTACATATTATTAGGAGCGAAATGTACATAACTAGCTGATGTTTCAAATGTTTTGGGTTCAATAGTCACACATTGGAAACATAAAGAGTTAATAGTGGATTCCAGAGTCCCACGAGAGTTTCGTCTGCAAGCAGCCATCTTAATACTGCATTCACCTCACGTTCTGCTCATCCCCCGAAGGCGTATGCTTTTAGGGAAAAAAAGAGGTTGGGGGCGCTTGAACAGGATTAAGGAAAAGCGAAGACAAGAACTGAATGACTAGAAGAAACACGAGCCCCCATTCACCGAGTCCTATGTCGAGCTACCAAACCTTATGTCACTAATATTAGGAGATAAGGGTGTAAGGACAGCGGAGACAGAGAATGTTTAACCGGGGAAGGGGTGGGGCTTCTTAATTAGATCAACTTTAAGGAGTCACACAAAAAAATAAACGGTGGAAGCTTTTCGTGGAAAGATGACGTCATACGCAGTACATGACGGTGAATACGTGGCTGGCTAGAGAGGGAAGGGGCGGATGAGGGTGCTTCAACCAATCTCCTGAAACCTCGGTCTCGGAAACTTCGGAGTGCTGTTTGGTGTGATACATCTGCAAATTGTTTTCACGCAATAAAAGTAGAACAGAAATAAAGTACTAGATATCCTTTTGACCTTGAGATCTATTGGGTAAATTCCAGCAAAAGATGCAAAGTTCATCGGTTTCTTTGACCGGCGGTCAACGAGCGTGTCAGTGTGACTAGCACAACGACCTGCCACGCTCCCTATCAACTGTCAGGTACCCAATTAAGTTGTGGGTGGACTCAGGGACGTCTTAGAGCTCCTGAAGTTTAAAATACCCAGTCGTCTCCGGGATTCAAATTCGAGATCCTTCAGTTTGGAAGACAAACGCGTTTCTACTTAACCACTACGCCCTCTTGTTATGGAGTGTGTGTTTCCGAGGTGATTTTGAAAGGAAGTATTTATTGTTAGTTGTAGAGAGAGAAAGCATTAATTTAATGTAACTCTTCTAGAATGACGCAAGATAAGCGGAGCTGTGGTAAGTGTGTTAAATACGCCAGGCGACTCCAGGAAGCTAGAGTGTAAGGACATGTTTTAATAGGAGTTAAATTTGTTTAAATATCACTCTATTTCATGTCATCTTAAGTTGAATTTGTCTATCTATTATATAAAGTAAAATGAAAGGTATATGTTTGTATTTATGTATGTAGGTTCCGCATAGAAATTAAAACTGTTTGACCAATATTGATAAAAATTAGCATAAATGTTCCTTTAATCATGGCGGAGACCATAGTGTCTGTTTGAGATTACTCCCACAACCAAAGCGCCCTAAAACTAAAAATAAAACAACTAATTATATCTCTATTAAAAAATCAAACTTTATAAATTGGGTAATCTCTTTTTCACATTATTTTATATTTAATATCGATATGTCGGCTAAACGGGTAAACCCGCTGGCCAGGGTCATATCCGGCTAGTATTGTCATAAAAGTTATATTTAGTTTTGTTTACAAAGAAGTTTATCCAAGTTAAGTTTGTAAGATAAAACAATTTACACCTACGGCAGTTTAATTGTCTATCAGCAGTTTGGTGCTACAAGTCAAAGACCATCAAATACACCCCCCTTCCCTTTCTATAGATGTAGTAGTTGGAAACGAAAATAGATCCTTTTAATTTTTATTTAAAAAAAAAAGAGAACTCTTTGTCCAAAATCTATTATTATTGTTTAAGGCTTTAAGGAAAAAAAAGCATGTTTTTAAGTCTATGTGCAGATGCTAAATATTGAATGTAAAAGCTTTTGACATTTCCACTTAAACATTGCATTTCGTAATTCTACGAAACATTCGGTTGGTTTCCGCATTTTATTTTAACCTTTGAACTTTTCACAGCGCTGGCCGTTGAAACATAATTCGAAGAGGACTGTCCTCGTTTCTGGACGTCGACACTAATACACTTGACGTCCAAGCCGGGGATTGATATAATCAACCTGTGTCCTGTTGTTCCTCTAGCAAGGCAATCAAGCTGATGGTCAACACTTGGGCTCGCCAATTGAAAGGGAAAAAAACTTCAACGGGAAGAAGTCGAGGAAAGGAAGAGAGAGAGATCGCCCCGGCCACTGGCATATTTGCATTATTGAAGGGGCTTTAACTCCTCAGAGTCACGTCCAATCGTTCGGTAAGAATCATCAGATTTATTTCCCCTGGTAATCGCAAGCATTAACATCCCACCTACGCTTTTTTTTTTTTAAGTTATTACTCTATGAGGTGTCGGGGAGGGGCGCGGGGTACGCCTACAGAAATGGGGAGGGGCGCGGGTACGCCTACAGAAATGGGGAGGGGCGCGGGTACGCCTACAGAAATGGGGAGGGGCGCGGGTACGCCTACAGAAATGGGGAGGGGCGCGGGTACGCCTACAGAACTACGACCTTGCCACTTTGATACCCGTCGTCGACTTTTTTTGTGTGGTTCCAGTTGACATTCTGGAAAAAAATCAAATCGAGTCACTGACTCTGTCATAATATTGAGTCATTGACTCAGTCATAATATTGAGTCATTGACTCTGTCATAATATTGAGTCATTGACTCAGTCATAATATTGAGTCATTGACTCAGTCCTAATTTTGATTACTCTTCAAAACTCTCTACATTGGATAACGTTGACCCAGGAGATACTTGACCATTCCCTAAGTCTTAACACATTTTATAAGGACAGCCAAAACAAAAAAAATAATTATTCATCTCACGGCCATCAGCCCGAGTTCAGCGAAAGAGATTCTTGGAAATGTATTATAAGCCCAGTGTTGATAGGATGGTGATTGGCCTCCGAACTGGGAGTTCGAATCCCGAAAAAGATCAACAAAAAAAATAATTGTTCATCTTACGGCCATCAGCCCGAGTTCAGCGAAAGAGATTCTTGGAAATGTATTATAAGCCCAGTGTTGATAGGATGGTGATTGGCCCCCGAACTGGGAGTTCGAATCCCGAAAAAGATCATTTTGCAATGCTATCTGGAATTTTTGCGAAATTTTAAAAATAATTCTTAGTTTGTTTTAACGCAACTTTCATGCTTATACATTCAAGTATTTATACACTTTTATAGACTATTGTTAGTTTAAAATTGTCAGAGAACGATCCATTTCTCTCGACAAGGCTTATCTCCCCTACACTTGGTAAAATTTCTAAATAGAACGAAATTAGTTAATAATGACTAATTGATTACTAATTGGTTTATTATATTTTGGATTGATTCGTGTGTTGTCATCGACAATTAATAATTGAGAAAAGTTTCAACTTGATACGAGAATGGGGAGAGGGCGAAATAAAATATAAAAGATTAAACCCAGAAAGACAGCCAGACAGAGTTGATATAAGCTTTGTAAAAAAAAAAGAATACATCGACACCTTTACTTCTAGATCTAAATCAATCAATAAAATAGTAAAATCCATAGCCATAAATATTGTTGGGAATCAGAGAACTATCAAGAAACTGTTGCAATTAAAAGAAAAAAAACAACGTCTCCGTTAATCAAACTTATCATCGATAAAAAAGAAGCACAGATCTAGATCTATATGTCCCAAAAAGTCAATCAAGGAAAATATGAAACTGGCGTGAGGAATAAATCAATCATAAATTGATATTTCCAGACAGTCAAATGTAGTCAGAAAAAGGGAGAAAAGTCTGTCGTTGCAGAATCACACTTTTCTTTCTTATCTTCTCTTGTTTGACTGCAGGGAGACAATAAGTGCAGCTACGTTGCTTTTCCTTTTTTGCGTATGCGTTTTTTAAAGTCATTTTCTTTAGAAAAAATAAAATAATATTTAAACAACAACAATAACAAATTTTATCCAAAGGGGAAGAACTTCGCCCTTAAAACTATATCTATCAATAATGTACAAGTTATTTCCCTTATTCGATTTCAAGCAAAATAATTAATTAGCAATAATTAACTGACTAATTGGGTAATTTTTTTATTGTTTTATATTCTGTTTGGTACAAAAATATAGTTTAAAGTATCAACTTGATCTGAGAATGCGTGAAGGAGAGATAGCGTTAACAGTTATTTAAGGGGTCTAAACCCAACAAATTTTAGCCATATCTGGGAATATTGAAGAATTAGTTTCCCTTGCTGGTATAAAAAAGTACCAGTAAGTAAATGACTAATTAATTACTTTTTTTGTTTACTGATTCATGTCTCGTCTATGCCAACGAATAACTGTGTGAAGTTTTAACTTGAAATGAGAATGGGTATACACATTGTTTTACCAGACAGACAGACAGAGTGACTTGATATACGTTTTGTGAAAAAAAATGTATTGAATTAATAAAACACGTGGTTTGTTTTGAATATTTTCATTAGGAATGTTTATATTCACTTTAACACTCATTAACTCTTTCTCTCCTAATTGACGATACCAGCGTTGATTTGACCCAATTAAATTAATTTTTGTCTTTTTATAAACATTAATTTATGCCACATAAAAAGAGCATGCAATTTTATACCAAATACAACTTTTTACGACAACGAAGTTATAGAAGTTTAATCATAACAGGGAAGGGAACTAATAATGAACAGAATTAATAATTCCGTCGGATCATGGAAAATAATTACGGAGAGAAAGAGTTAAACTCGTCTATCGGTATATTCATTGAGGATATCATTTTTACATTCTCTAACCGATAGCTCGCGATTCCTTAGAACAGATGCCACTCTATGTCAAAAGGAAATGGAGAAATATGGGGTCGAGGTAAGGTAACCTAAAGAAAAACATCAAGACAATACTACATTTGGAAAAAAAATAATTGAAATTAGCAGAGAAAACATACAGAGTAAACTTTTTGAATTTCGTAAATTATTTGATAGAAATTAGTTGGTGCTACCAGGGTCGAAATGTAGGACGTGGTGGATAAGTGGTAACGCGATTGGCTTCTGAACCTGATGAGGACTATAATTTTGAATTTCAATTTTTTTAGGCCGCCCCTGTGTCCAGCCAACTCTAATGTGTACCTATCATTAGTTGGGGGGAAAAAGGCGATTTGTCATTGTTCTGGCCACATCACATTGTTAATTGTGCCACAGAAACAAATGGCATTTACTTTATTTGTCCAATAGATTGGAAGGTCTGAAAGGCGCTATTCACTTGTAAATTCATCTTGTGGTATTTGTCTAACTGAAAGAGGTTTCAACTTCACCACAAGTAAGACCTTACCTTATTCATTAATTAACTTAATGTTTTAACCAAGCAGCTAGCATAAATGAGCAGTAGAAACACTCAGTGATCCATGTATAAATTGTATATACAATTATAACACTTCAATCCACAACAAATATAATCTGTCCTATGTTGCTGTCACTAAAATAACCAAGTCCTAAAACGTCTGGAATAAATAACCCCGCCTACTTCTTGCTCAGATTCCTACGCATGTCAACACATATCTTTCCGCCACCTAATTTCTATTTTTACTTTTATTGCGTCACTATACGTCACCAAACTGTCATAAGGTTTTCCCGTTCCTATCAAACTGTGTTCGCGCCAATTTTAATCTTAGCAATGACACAAAGAGTTGTTGTTTTTTAGTTTAGGATGCTAAAAAAGTGCATACGAAGTATCGTATCCCTTTAAACATGCATAGTTTATCCACACATACAACAATAACACCAAAATAGCTGTGTATTTATAGCCTGGGCCGGATTTAAGGGTAATCAGGGTTGGCTGCGGCCTCTGGACCTCCATAAGAGAGGGATCCGTACAACAGAGGTATAAAATATGTCCGAAATTCGATGGGACAGAAACTTTTTATATCTAGAATGTTACACTATTTTTTTTTACCGCAAATACTTTATATCTTAAAGTAGGCAACATTGTCGTGCTTAAGATGTGTCCGCTCGTAACAGCTCCGGATTTTACGACGTCTAGTCAACCCAGGGCCTTACCATTCACAAACTCACAATTTTTTTTTTTTAAACTAAAATATGTACAATAAATATTTGAAAAAAGAAATCAAGAAAATTATGTTAAGTTTAGAAGTACTCTATTTCTCTCCTCTAAACCAAGGCCTGCTTTTAAATATAAGTATTTTTTTTAATAAAGTGTAATTGTATTAACGCTTTTGAAAAAGTGTATGGGCCTAAACAGAAATCCCGCTCCTGTTCTAGGGGCATAGCTAGGAATTGTCCATATTTTGGGGGCCCCTGCATAGTGCGTAATATTTAATTTTTAATGTAAAAGCACTCATTGGGGGGCCCACACCGGGGGATTTTCAAATTCTCCCCCCACCCTAACTACGCCACTGTCCTGTTCATATATTTTAATGGGTAAAATCATTGTACAGTATACAAAAATAAACTTAAAACAAATAATAAGGTCCATTTTCTAAGGATGTTGGGTGCAGGTACAGGTCGTTGTTAAGTTGTAGACCCAGTTAGTTGAACTCTTGGTCATTCATTCTTTTGTTTGGTATCTCAAACAAGGGAAGGGGACTTGACTGACGTGCTGGAATAAGCTGAAGTAGCTCCCCTTGTATGGGTCACTGCTCTAAATTGAAACAAACAATATATAACTGTACCAGGAAACAAAAATATACATTTTACATGCTTTTTGAAAACCAGTAACTCTACCCAGATATCCTTTTCTTTATTCCTCGCCCCCCACTTTACATTGGCGTAGCTATGGTGGGGGGAGGAGGGGGGAGAATATGAAAATCCCCCCGGGCCCCTACTTGAGAGGGGCCCCCAAATGAGTATTTTTTACATTAAATATTAGATATTTCAAAAAATGCAGGGGCCCCCAGTGACGTCAAGCCCCCCGGGCCACCAAACGATGCTATGCCCCTGGGAGCTAAACAGAACGATTGATAAAAATAATATTAGATCCACATATTCGTTGTTGTTAGTCTAGAACTATTACAAATGTAATGACATGACTGATCCAAACTAATTGATACAATTACACTTCTTTTAAGCTTTTTTTTTAAAAGTATTTTTTTAATGTTTTTCTTGTTAAATGTATCATCTTCAAGTTCCTTGCGCCCGTTTTCTTTACTTCTGTCTGACCCAAACACTTAAGTGCTATTCAAAGCGAGCTATGTTCTCATTAGTTAGTGTCACGACAGGTAAACACAAAGGTTGGTGGGGGGGGGGGGGCAGCCTGACTTGGTTTCCATTTACTATCATCTTGAATGTGGAAGAGACAGCCGGAGAACTACCACGAAGGTCATGTGACAATCTTGAGACACAAAAGAAAAGTGCTTGCAGAAGACAGTCGTAAGTGGCGATAATGGCACTTCACGAGACCACAGTAGGACAACGACTAAGTATGCACAAATTGACAAATGTCAAGGATGTTTCATTATATGATAACTGTTGCCAACTACATAATGAAAATGGATCTGTTGTACCAGAGTGCGAATTAAGAAATATGATTTCACATTATTAGAAAGTGCTATTAGAGCATGGAGTGTGTTGCCTGGGCCAGCCAGGAAAACCAATGACTTGGCAGAATTTAAGTCATTGGTTAACATGTATTACTAGATGAATGACGTGTAGGACGTAATATCATCTATAAGATAAGATAAGGTAAAGATTATCAAAATTTCATATAAAGTAAAGTAATTTCCCCTTTCAGACCTTGTGATCTACAGGGCGGATGATATAAATGCCTTCTGTTTCTGTGGCCTACGGTTAACGAGGGTGTCAAGTGGCCAGCACAACGACCAACCGCCTTTACTTTTCCCCGACTAATTTCAGGTACCCATTAGAGCTTGGTGGAGTCAGAGGCACCGAGAAATCGCGAAATTAAAAATCCCAGTCAGAATGTCTCGTTTCAGAAGCAAAGAGCTTTACCACTCGGCCACCGCGCCTCCAACACTTCATATAAAACTGTTCAGAAATTTAAAAAAATAAATTTATATCTTTCCTTCATAGATGCAAACTCTCTAATGGCTGATATTGTGCTTGTTACATTACCATGTCGAACTCTAACCACAACAAAACATATTTCATCACGGACAGGGTCCAAGTCTCAGCGATGCATGTTGTTTTTTTTAGCCACCCACTTTCTCTGCCCTTTCTCCTCCTCTGTGACCAGCCGGACATCACATTCCTCATGACAGAGGAGGAAATTGAGGCCATTGTAAAATCAATTGATCGAAGCAACGCAATGTAATTTCCGCCTTACAAACAGACTGGTTCCTCCTTTGCCCCGTGTGAACTTTAACCTTTTTTCCGTTATTTGGTCCTATTCACCCAGACCATTCCAATGTCTTAGATAGAACCCACCGTAATATCTCGTGGGCCTTTGTTTGGGTGTTAAGAATATCATTTCTTTTATTCTCTCATATTATTTTTAAAAAAATGTCTCTAGAGATATTGCTGCTATGTTTTGGTGCGATGGCAATAAATAGATGTTATTAACTATTGTCAAAACTCTGTCTTCCTTCTTTCACGGTAGTAATTATATTAGAAATTGTACATTATCAAAAATATAGTATTGTTAGATACTTGGTTAGTATAGAGAGGCACAATAGTTGACCGACTTTGAAGGCGACATTTAGTGACGCACTGTATTGTGGGTTCTAGATTATTGCTTTTATTATTAGTCAGTTAGTGTTAGGACGTCAGTGGTATACCTTCGAATTACGGACTGAGACTCGACTGTGGCCTTTTCAGTATTAAACGTCATTCAAGTACATAACAGTCTAGACTTAGTCCTTTAGCACTGTTACATATCTATTCTTTGTTTCTTGGTCATTTGAAATGTAATTTAATATATATACATCTGTACAAGAAACCCAGACATCTCCAGAGTAATCTATCGAAGTCATACTGCCATCATGATTTCCTAAATACTATGCCATGGTTGATGTTTATCACTGTATGTTTATGTAGTGGCACATTATTATGGTTTGGATTCACTAATTGGCCTATAAAATTAGCATGTAACTAGCAAATAAACATTTTTAAAACCCCAAATATAATGAACTCAAATATTAATTTAAAATCTTTTATAAAACAACAAAAGTTTGATTTTAAAATTTAGAAACATGAATAACGTGGCTGCCAAGAACATCTAAAAATAAATAAAAACATATTCGAGATTTGTTTCCCTAGCTTTTTAAAAATAATATTGTCCCCCGTTTGTGCATTGATTTTGTTTACAGTTCGGTTACAAATGGGGTTTATAAACTTTGGCAATCAGAAAAACGAAAGCCTATAGAACTGAAAAAAAAAGCTTTGATTTGGTGTTTGCTTTTTATAAGTATCTTGTTTTTAAAACTGTAAAACACAATCAAACATTAGCATCAATATCAACAAATATAACAACAACAATATTAGCATCTATAACAAGAAGTACAACAAAATACTAAAAAAGCCTAGTAACAATAAAGACACCATCATAATCAACATAACAACAATAAGACAATTTATATTAACATCAATATTAACAAAACAATATTATAAAGAGCTAATGAAGAAAAAAATTAATAAACGCAATATCCACATTAATAACAAACTTATTCAATCAATCAATGGTTTCTGTCTTTTTTTGTAATGACAAACTGAATGTATGTTTAATTAAGACTAATTAATTATCATGTTAAGGTTTTTTTTTCTATTCAGCCTCTGCCTGTTTTTGACTGGTAATTAATTTCGAAGAAATGGAGTATATGCAGATGTAAAATAGATCATACCACCCAACAACTGCTGGAAAATATTAGCAATTTGCAAATTTTACACAATAAAAAAATGGATTATTGACACAAACAGGGAGGCTGTTACTACACTGCAGAAAAGTCTAGAACACATACACTATATAGTTATGGTTAGGTTTAGGATTAAGATTATAGATCATTAAAAAAAAAATTATTTGAAAGAGGATAAAATATGCACATTCTATGACTGTATTTCGGTCAAAGGTAGTGGAGGAGACTTAGATCAGATTAGTAAACAAAATGTTGAGACATTTACATAATGCAGACCTGTCACATCACCAGAACATGTTTCATTGGACACTGTTAATGGGATTACAATGAATTGTGTTTGTCAGTGGCACAGAATGAATAGTAGTTTGTTTTTAACATAATAATATTAATAATAATAATAATGTGGGCTATGATCTGTTGCGAAAGAATGTGTGTGTGTGTGTGTTTCCAGGAAATGACGTAAAAGTTTGTAACACATGTGGGCGTAGCTTAGAAACAGGATGCACGTGGGGGGGGGGGATAATGATATTCACAATTTGAGCAGCCAATGAAAACACGTTGAGTACTGATGTATAATGTCTAGCCTCTGACCAATGGATCAAAGACATTGTATCAACATGTGAGGATCCAACTAAAATTTGATTTGTTAAAATGTGTTACATCACATTGTTTTATTGATGTCTGTCTGAACGAAAATAGAACATCTTATGTGAATGTTCGTTACCAATGGAGACTTTGTTAGTGCTATGGTGTTACACATAAGTAGGTCGCGTTATTCCAATAAAAAAAAACAAGATCGTCTGTGAATTAATTGTAAAGGACATTGTCTGTGGATCGACAGACAGGCGAGTGTCATTTAGAGGCGAAATGTTGAAATATTTTAAAATATAAAAAAGATATTAAGAGAGAGAGAGAAAAAGAGAGAGATAGTATGAAAGATAAAAAGAACAAGAAATAGAGAGATAGAGAGATACAGTTAACGAGAAAGCGAAAGATGGAGAAATAGAGTCAGAGAAAGTGAGGTTGTCATTAAATAGAAAAAGAAATAGAAAAGGAAAACTGAGAGAGAGAGTGAGAGAAAGAGAGATCGAGAGAGAAAGATTTGTCTAAAAGAGAAATTAAGTGAAAGAGACAGTGCAGATTGAAATTAAGGGAGAAAGTGAAAGAGCGTGAAAAAGAGAAAGAGGTAGAGAGAGAAAGAGGTAGAGAGAAAGAGGTAGAGGGAAAGAGATAGAGAGAGAAAGAGGTAGAGAGAAAGAGGTAGAGAGAAAGAGGTAGAGAGAAAGAGGTAGAGGGAAAGAGATAGAGAGAGAAAGAGGTAGAGAGAAAGAGGCAGAGAGAAAGAGGTAGAGAGAGAAAGAGGTAGAGAGAAAGAGGCAGAGAGAAAGAGGTAGAGAGAGAAAGAGAAAGAGAGAAAGAGGCAGAGAGAAAGAGGTAGAGAGAGAAAGAGGTAGAGAGAGAAAGAGGTAGAGAGAGAAAGAGGTAGCTAGAAAGAGAAGGAACGTTAAAGACCAACTGAAGAGGTTTTGGGGTCAATCACAGAAACCGTTTTAATACTTGTTTTCTGTAATATAATGCTTAAAAAAACGTGTATGCAAAATATTTTCTATAACTTTTCAGCCGTTAATGAGATATTAGCGTTTTAATGTGGGTTTTAGGGACACTAAAAAGTCTTAGTCTCGTAGCCATTCGAGATGTCTTTCTCCCTCACTACACTGGTCCGTGACGTCATAGTATGGAAACTAGGTCACGCTACTAAATTTAGAGGTAAGCGAATTAATGTTCGCCGGATTAGCCTAGATCCAATCAAGCGTACTAGTATCGAGTTTTAGTCCACCGTACAACGTTGATCAGTCTACTATATCTCTTGTTAAAGTCCACGTGTGGTTTTGTATGACTATGAGTGTAAGCTAATCACAATTAGCAAGCCGGTTTAACTTAGATCCATTCATGCGTACCCAGTATTTGACCACAACACAGTGTTTCTGTCCACTATATCGTGCAGTACACCTGCAATTTTTTTTTATCACCAATTCTTTCAATTACCGGTATTTTTCGTTCTGATAACGATGATAGTAAAATAATAATAATAATAATCTTTATTATCCGTAAGGAAATTTGTCTTACAATTTGTGCATTACACCAAATAAAAAACATTATAACTATAAGAAACCAAAGTGTACATTCACACCAGACTCACTCATAATTTACATGTGACAAAGTAGATCTATATGCTAGAAACTATGGTTGCAGAAACAGCTCCTTGACTAATGGAATTCACTTATTCAAATGCCCTTGGAATGATAATGTGTAATTGTGTGTAGAGATGGGGTGGGGAGAAACAAGTCAAAGCTTGATAGTTACTTACACACTAAGTACAAATTCAGCTTCCTTAACTTATATGATTTAAAAATTTAAGAGTAATCCCCATATTGGAAGCAGTTAGCTCAATGAAAAGCTGATAGCAATGAAGAGCTCAATTTGTTTTTCCTAATTCTGTTATAAAGCAGAATTGCTAACTAATAGTTCACTTTTACTTTTTCTTATATTAACATATTTTCAAAGTAATAATAATAATAATCTTTATTGTCCAAACAAAAAACATTATGACTATTAGAATATTATCAGAATACTTTAATTTAAATAAGATAATAAGAGCAGAAACAGCTGAGGTAATATATTTGATCAGTTAGGTTCAAGCTATTAAATATTTCAAGTTCTAATATTAAATTATTTATCTGGCTAAATAACTTTTGGGTGCTAAATTTTCTTTAAAATATCTTTGTAAACAGTGTCTTACTGGAAATATTTACATTTCATTAACTAATTTATAAATATAAACAAACTATGCATTCCGCATTTATAATAATTTAATTTTTTTTCGTCGTCTGCGTCTGTCTTTAGCAAGCTCGTCAGAGCTTTTCAGCTGTTTCTTTCAAATGCAATCTGTTTTCCTATATGCCATAGAAACCACTGGTTTGTCTGTATAATGAATTAGATATGACAAAATATACAAGTTGCAACTGGGTTTGTGTGATCAAGAGAAATGCTGCATTCATCCTTAATCTTTGGAATCAAAGATAATGCCTTATAACTTTATGTTTGCATTAAATATAAAGGGCATGTCCCACAAAGTTGAAATTTATCCAAAAGAATATTTTTTCACTTTTGAGTATTTATAAAGAAAATGTAACAAATTTGTTAATTCTAAAAATTTAAGACAATGTTAGCTTAAAACAAACCAACTGAAAATATGATAATAATAATAATAATCTTTATTGTCCTTGTATAAGACTTATTTATTAAAGATTATTGTCATAACCATATAAAACTGACAGGATTTCTTCTAAGCCATTGAGTGTCATAGCATCAGCTTTTAGATTCATAAGTAAAAGATGCTCAACAGTCTTATAAAATAACAGTCCAGCTGGCATAACACACAATCAGGCAGCCATCCACTGTTGGATGCGTCAGATCATCTTTTAGTCAATGTCAGGTTTCTACAATGGCGACTGAGGAGGTCAGAGCAGTCAATAGTTGCGCAGTGCAGGACGGAACATTGTCCTATTGGGGCATACTTTGCCCGGTTCCGCACTAACTTTGACTCCTGATGCCGTCACTGTGGAGAGAGCGTCGAAACAGTGTCGCATGTCTTGTACGAGTGTCCCCAGCTCCGCGAGCTAAGGGGGGACTTGCCTGTGCAGTCACTCGACTTGTATGGTAGCTATGAGGCACTACGCCGGACGGCTAAGTTTCTTGCCAGAGCACTACGGGAGGACTAGTCCTTCCTGCTCTGATTTTTCAATAGGAGTTCATCTCAGGTTTCTACAATAAAATAAAATAAAATATATTTATATATATATTTAGTAATAGATACATAATAGATACATAAATGAAAAATTAAGTAATATTAAATGAATATTGGTGGGAAGCGTGGTCGAGAGGCTAAGTGCGCTTGAACTTGGCTACCTAGAAGGGGGCTCGAGGTTCGACACCGGACTCGGGCGGAGTTGCGTTTACTGAGTGCCTAAAGGCAGCACGGAAAAGCAACTCCTAGATTACCCCCCCCCCCCCCCCCCCCCCCGGTCCACAAATGAGATTGGACCAAAGCGCTCTGAGCATGTTATAAGCATGAAAGTAGCGCTATATAAAAGCTATAATAATAATAAATAATATGAACATTAATATCAGCCTAGAGGAATCTAGTGCTACTTTACTAGAATATAACTAGATTATATACTATAAAGGTCTATAGTAGATCTATCTTAATTCTTATAATTCTTGGAGTCTAATGATGAAAGAGTTTAGTAAGTCTAGATTTTATTAATTTATAAATCTAGATCTATACCTTCCTTAAATGATATGTAAAAATTATATGCTTTCTAAAAACTATTGTTACTATAGACACTATAGTGACTATAAGTGATAATAGTCTTCTAAATCTTGTAGTAGGCCCTACTACAAAACAAGAATAGACTTTTAATACTTTTTTTTATAGACCAACTAAAGATTTAGACAGAACCTTCCCCAGGACATAGAATTTATATATATTAATATTACAGACCACTAGTGAAGTGACCTAGCTCTATAGCCTAGGCTAGTCACTATATAAGTCATAAGACTATATTTTTATATTCCTATATTATTGTTTTTTGTATTTATTTTTATAGTAATTTATTTAATTTATTTATACTAAATTAGATTTAGATCTACGACTAGATTTAGAATAATTTAGATCTAGATTGTCTAGATCTACATCTAAATATTCTAAACTAAGACTAGTAAAAAAAATATATCTAGCTAAAAATCTATTATTAGATATCTAAATCCATATCTAGTTACAATCTAGTAATAAGATTAAATTGTCTACGTTAAGTTGGTCTTAATAACAAAAAACAAGATCTAGAATCCTCCAGGCCTCTAGCTAGATCTAGTGTCTTGAGCTCGACATTTTTCCGTGATTTCCATACTATAACGTCACTTCCGCTTTCGGCCATGACAGAGCCATTTCAAATCTCGTTAATTTTTTTACACTTTCAAATGACTTTTTCTAGTATAAATATGTATTTCTTTTAACTCAAATTTTTAGGATCTATATTTGATACCATCTACTATCATAATCAATAGTTATCTCAATTTCGATAAAAACCTCTTCAGTTGGTCTTTAAGAAGCCTATGTTTTCAAAGTTCTACTTACCCTGAGCAAGAGGCTGACAAAATGTTTGGTTTAACGACAAGCTAAACTTAGATGTACAGGACATGGCCTTTGATATTTAACAACACGTGACTTGTACAAGTTTCAAATTACACTTCCAAAATCTTCAGTAGGTGAAAACCACACAAGTCAGAATAATGTAACAAAAAGCCCGGATTGTGTAACAAGGTCAAAGTTCAAACCATTGTCGCCCCACGTCATTTCATATTTTGTGTTTTTCTTCTCTCTGAGGCGCGGAGAGGATTATGAGTAACATGCACGTGGGGGGGGGGTGTTGAGTGGAGCTGCTTCACGCCCTGACAATGTCCGGACACCCGCGGGTATACAGACCAAGTATGCTGCCGTTTGATCAAGAAATATTCTCCAGAAAGAGAGAAGGAGTAAACACGAAGTTGTAGGTAGAGGAGAGAAATAAAACGACTGAAGGGTGTGAGATTTGAAAACAGTGCCGGCTTTATTCGTGTCCCTGCGAGGCGTAGACGTCAGGTTAGACTCTGGAATGATGTTTGTTGACCATACTTTATAAACACGCTTGCCAGCATGTAACCGCTCACACTGAGACAGGCCGGGGTTGTCAGGCACAGCATAAATATTTGAAATTTAAAAAATGCATTTGTGTTTTCTACGTTAGTTCATTTAAAATATTGTTAGGGAACAAACTATTAGAACATTCGCGTTGTGTTTTATTATGAATGAAAATGAGCTTTGCAAAAGTTAAATAACTTATCCTGCAAATATCAAATTAGACATTTTAAAAATTTAAACTTGGTCAATCATCTGTTTTGGGACCACCCAAATCAAGAAAACATTTAAACTGTACCAGACGCAAAATAGAGTCGGGAGATGTTAAGAAAACGAATATTTGATTAGAGTAACACAATCAGTAAAATTACTAACTTCGGGACAGAAGAATAAAAAGTAAATTTTGTAGACACTCTCACTTGTTCTTTCTCTCACTCTTGATCCCAGTAGTAGAATAACAGCAAATCACCAGGCTAGTTCTTCTCCATCAACAACAAAAGTCCAAATATAATTTTTGTTAATATGTGTACAAAGAAAGGCTATAAATGAGTACACATTTCTATGTCGTAAAGAAAGGCTATAAATGAGTACACATTTCTATGTCGTAAAGAAAGGCTATAAATGAGTACACAATTCTATGTCATAAAGAAAGGCTATAGATGAGTACACAATTCTATGTCGTAAAGAAAGGCTATAGATGAGTACACAATTCTATGTCGTAAAGAAAGGCTATCAATAAGTGTAACGTCAATAACATTAATAAAATATATAGAGAGTGTAAATGTATTGTTATTCATTAAGAATAAAATATAGTACATCTTTAATGTCGTAAATCAAGTTATTAAAGAGTATTGCGTCAATGTCGCGGGTGATGAGTACCAAATGTAAGGTCTACGTCGTAAATAAAGAAAACAAATAGTGCCATTTTTAAGTAGTAAATAAAGAGAATAAAGAGAAGAATATTTATTTCAACAAAAGAAAAAGTTTTAAAAGTCTAATATTTATATCATAAGTACAGAGAGTAAAGAAAACAATGTTTTTGCCGCAAATAAAGAAGTGTATATAGTTTGTTAATAGCAAGACTACATTCTAAAGATTATAAATAAATACAGAATTGTTCCTGACCTCTAACGTCTGCTAGTGAAAGCACCGTATGAGTTAAATATACAGAGAGACTACATTTGAAAACACCGTATGAGTTAAATACACAGACAGACTACATTTGAAAACACCGTATGAGTTAAATACACAGAAAGACTACATTTAAAAACACATTTATTTATGGACACCCGACACATTTCAGCATGTATTTTTATGTTATTATCTCTTATTTTGCTTCAAACCAAGCAAAAACCCTTCAAAACTACTTCACGATAATCTCAGTAATTCATTCAACAAGTCTTCAAGTCCTTCTCGAACGCCAATCTGTCAACCGCTGGTTTCCCACTTCCCATTTGTCCAAGATTCCTTGTCAATTTTATTTTTATTATTAAATTCTTCAATTAAACTTTCAATACATAATGTACTGTATTGCACTCTGTGCCGCTATCTTCAGGAATCTCTCTCTCTCTCTCTCTCTCTCTCTCTCTCTCTCCCTCACTCACCATAGACACACACTCTTACATGCATTGAATAGCCTGCTGTAATGATCACATCTTGATGAAGATCAATCAATGCTTGTTGACACCTTCTCATCAATATTCCTCCTATCAGCCCCCTTCCCACCCATGCTCAATTTAAAAAAAAAATCTTCATTAAGAGATTTGAAAAATCTCGATAGCGAAACATTTTGATGGATGTGTTGTTTATTGTCCTGAAGGACAGAACAAAGAATATATCTTTTAAACTGTTTAATCCATTGATGATAATATTGTTCTTTGTACTTCGCAGCTGATAGGACAGATTTTTTTTTTCCTTATGTATTTAACAAAAATTATGTTTGTGAACTAGAAAGATACAATTTTATATTTTAAGCAAATTGTTTAACAAAATGAAAAACTAAATGTTGAACACACCGCGAAAGTACAATGTTAAACTGTATCTTAAACACGATGTGTCTTCAAGTCAATGTCAAACGTAAATAAACGTTGAACTAAACTTAATGTTAAACACACTGTTTCTACTTCAAAGATGCATTTCTTCCTCAAGAGGTCTGAACAAGATTCTGGACCTCAATACACCCCCATAGAAGATCGGCCAGATCTGGAAAACACTGCATAGTTCAGACATTGGTCTAGCCAGTTTAACCTTCCAAAAAAATATTGAGCAAGAATATAATGAAACAATGTTTCACTTAAATTAAGAATGTTTAACACAATGTTAAACTTTTGTTAAACATTGTTAAAAACAGTTTTCCATTTAATGTAAAAATCATAATCACCTAAAAGGCATTGAACTCTCAATAGATGTCTAAAAAAAAATATTTTAAGTTCGATATCTCGAGGGGTATCGATCTCTCGATATTCTCTCTATTTCACTGCTTAGTTTATTACTTCGATATGTTTTCATATTCTTTACGATATGCTTGCTTACAATTAATTGTTGGTATCGAAAATTGCTTAAAATATTGAGTCTTTCTATATATTTTACAACTCAAAGACAGACTGGACATTCAAGGCGTAGTCCTCAGCATTAATGTCTGATTGATACACATTAGTCGTGGCAAGGCGACATTCTTGTAGGCTCGCGAAGTTCCGACACTAACTGCTGAATTAGAGAAGAGGATCCTTGCCAAGGAATAGAGATGCTCTAGAAGAATCCTAAGTATCATCTGCAAAGACCACATTGCAAACGATAAAATTCGAAACAGGATCACAATGATAACTGGCTTCACGAAGATTTTCCGACCACACTTAGAAAACTCAAACGCAGAGCTCGTAAAGACTCTCTTGCAGGGAACAGTATCAGGCAAAAAAAAGTGGCAGACAGAGAAAGTCATTACAATATAACATCAAAGACTTGAAAAAGATTCTAGTCAAGGCGATAGGTGAACGTAAAGATATGAGTTGCCCATTCGGTGAGGATCAATATCAACACCTGCCCCGAAAGTGTATTACCGGGATGGAGAAAATGAGTTTAATTATTTTATTCTGATATTTTATTTAGTTATTTTTTTATATTATTTTGTATATGTGTGTGAAATTAAATAAACACTAACGGTACATTAAAAATAACATTGTAACAATAAAGGCTGTTTATTTTTGTTTTATTGACAAATCAAAAGGAACATTTAATTAAATCAATTAAACGCCTGTTGCCCAGGAATCTAAATAATAATATTTGAAGAGTTTCGATAGTTCAAAATTTAATTAGATTCAGTTTCACGTGACTACGCAAACTCAGTTGCGAAGTGCATATTTTTCCTCATCTAATGCAGCCAGCCGTTCTCCGACGAGGGAGAAACCTTAATAACAGTTGCATAATTAAACCAAAATAGGAGTACCCCTAAACATCTGTTGAAAGTATATGAGATGGAGTGTATATTAGGTGAGTTGCATGTTACATGAAAAGCGCCTTTGAAGGAATGTGTATTAGATTTAATGTATGTTTGATGTAATAAATATATAATGAAATGTATAAAGCAGTGATGCCCAACCTAATTCGACCTGCGGGCCATTTTAATTTCCGACACTCGCGTCGCGGGCCAACATGAACGAAAAAACGAAAAGGTAAAAAAAAATTGAAATTGGCTTGAATTTTAATCCTCCAATCTGTATGCATAGTTAAACTATCTTTTGTTCGCGGTTTAAATCAAGACTGTATTCGTTTTATTATGCCGTTTACATGTTTTTCTTTTCAAAACAGTCTTTCTTTACAAATCAAATATGTTGGCTTTCTATCATGTTCCACAAAAGTAAAGATTCGCTCACTTTTTCTGGTAGATTCTACATTCAGAGTCCAATTTAACGAGCGTACAAATATTAAAGGTCATGGTACAAAAAATTAAAGAAAAATTGAGGGCCCTAACATAGTTAAAGATACATTTGACATTTGATTTTTTTTAAACGGGGCATTTTCTTTACTTTGTGCCAAAATTTTGTCGGGCCGGATGGAACCACGTCGTGGGCCGGATCTGGCCCGCGGGCCGTATTTTGAGCATCACTGGTATAAAGCATATAAGGTATGTTAGATGAATTGTTTATAACATGAAATATATATTAGATATAATATATATGTATACTAAGACTTCATGAACGCTTTCACCAAAAACGTCTTAGTTTCATCATGGACTTGCAATGGCAAGACCAACTAATGTTTTTTTCGAATGCCGTATAGAGTATACTATAGAGCAGGGGTGGGCAAATTACGGCCCGCGGGCCACATGCGGCCCGCCTAAGTGTTTTATGCGGCCCGCCGACACCTATAGAAACCAGGTGTGCCCACAGTATATACATATAAAAATGCAAATATTAAATATATTATCTATATAAATTATTGAAACTGTCTCATTATGAAAGTTTTAAGTAAACGAAGATTATGCTTATTGGCTATACATCAATACCCTCGATTCAAGACACAATGTCTGAGTGTTGGGTAGGCTTGGAACAAGATGGCAAGTGTAACGACTGATGGAGCTCAATCTTTGACTGAGAAAAAAAAAATTTTTAAATAAAGAATATCCCAACCATAAACTCTAAACAGGAAAGTATGCACAAAGCTGAAATAAAATTTCGATATAATCTGGACCCTAATTTCACATCAATTAAACTTATTAGAGCTAGGGGGGTGTTAACGACAGGGAGTTCCGATTTATGAACAAAATAATCCAATGTATCCGCTAGCGTAGCAAGGGGAAGGCAAAGGAGATATAAAATCTCAAGGATAAAATTGTTATGTTACTTGAAGGACAAAGACTGTGACTTTGTTACCAATATTTGTAATGAAGAGTGGAAGACAGATTTCATGTTTTTAAATAATGCTGCTGCGATTGGTTGTTTACATATGAAATATAAATGCATGTTAAATCTTTTCAAACAGGCTTTCCCATTTCTACAGGCAAGCAAAAGAAAATAGTTTTTGTCATTTTCCTTTGCTGAAAGGTGAAACAATTTTTAATGAAATAATTAAAAGTACAACACTTATTAAGATTCCTTTATTGTGCAATTTATAAAAGCAAATTTTAGACGTCAAGAACCAGTTTTCAATACCATCAGCTCAACATTTATCGCAGAAGCTGATTCGCTCCAGAGGACATAACTCCAAGCAAAGAGAAGCTCCAGTCAGTACTACCACGGGAGTCTTATGGGTGCCAGAAGCTGTATTTCCACACTTAAAAAAACTTTGCTGCTGTTCACACAATTTGGGTACACATACATCTGTTCTTCTTCGTTCTCATTTTACATGTTGAAGGGTTCAGATCAGTAATCCTATATTTGAGATGAACCTCGCAGTGATTTCCGGATCAGGCAGTTCTCCGAATAGTCTTTGGAGAGTCTTTTTCGGGTGTCTTGATTTAGTATGCAACCTTGAAGGGCATGGTCAGCATTCTCTGGTGATGCTCCACAAGGGCAGGCTTCGCTCGTCCCGACATTCAACTTCCGGAACATATATTATTGTCTCATTCAGTGAGCAAACATTTATTTGTGGAAACCAAACAAGTATAATCACTAGACAATGTTAACTGACTGTAATTAGACAGCTATCACAGGGGTATCAACTAGTAAGCTAGTTTCACAGATCCGGAACATTATGCACGAGTGTAAAAAGTAAAATACTGCACATTAAGTACAACTGTATAATTGTGGGGATATTGTGATATAAAAAGTCAACAGCAATTTTAAAAAAAATCGTAAAATTGGTTTAAAAAATTGCAAACTCTTGTTGTAATTTTTCAACGCGGAGTGTAAAAAAAAAAGAAAGAGAGAAACGTGACTATAATACAGTGTAAATATGAATTAATAAATATTCTACACACTTAGCTAGCGTATATTTCTAAGATATATATATATATATATATATATATATATATATATATATATATATATATATATATATATATATATATATACATATATGCGGCCCGCAATTCCAAAACTTTTTTTTAATGCGGCCCTCGATACAAAAAGGTTGCCCACCCCTGCTATAGAGGGACTGCTTCTAGTTCAACAGCTACAATCGTAAAGGCACGTATCGCGTATGAGGGTCGACCTTATGCCAAAGGGAATCTTTTCTTTGGTTAGCTGAAAGGCGGTCGGCGGAACGTATGTGCCCCTAGGAAACCCCTTCAAGATCAGCTTAGGCACCATCTTACTTTAGCTTGTTTGTTTGTTTATCATATTTCGGATGTTCCTTCAGAGTTGAAGATAATTACTTCCTAGTCCAAACCTCCCGCAGGACGACGGGGGATGGGAGCGGGCAGGGTTTGAACCCGGGACCATCGATAAATCTGAACGACAGTCCAGCGTGCAAACCGCACGACCAGGCAGCCATCCACGACCAGGCAGCTGACATAGTAGCGACTAGCAAGCACCTGGCAGTAGGCGGCTTCAGAACGAAAAAAAAAAAAGAGAACCTAAATGTGGCTAAATATGTAGGTCGCTGCTGGGACTGCGTTGACACGTGCACTCGTTAATCTTCGGACTTGAAGACAAGACTTATGATTATATGATTATATGAGGTAGGCAGTTTAGTGTTTTAGCTTCAACACATTTAGGATGTTCATTAAAGATTATTGCATCCCTGGCCAACATGACAGCGTGGAGGACAGGACTTCACTTTCGACTTGCTTAATACACATCAATGTATGACTGGAATGTCTACTGACACATCAATGTATGACTGGAATGTCTACTGACACATCAATGTATGACTGGAATGTCTACTGACACATCAATGTATGACTGGAGTGTCTACTGACACATCAATGTATGACTGGAATGTCTACTGACACATCAATGTATAACTGGAATGTCTACTGACACATCAATGTATGACTGGAGTGTCTACTGACACATCTTAAGTTTGATTCCCTTTTATTTCATCCACAAACTGTTTCTGCTCCTTCATCTATAGTTTCACCCTCTTCATCAGGTCGCTCGTAATTGTTCCATACTTATCAGACATTCGCGCGCCACTTTTAAATGTAACCTTTAACACAAGCGGAAAAGCTTATTTTATGGCACAGCGTTAAAAAGTAACAAAATATTTTCTCTACATTTTAATAAATACATATGAAGTTATGCTAGCATTATCCACCGGTTACACCCGTTGATTTGTTCAGAGGATAGTAAAAGTAAGTAAAGTTCCTCTTTCAGACCTTACGATCTATAGGACAGATGATGTAAAGGTCATCTGTTTCTGTGGTCTATGGTTAAGGTGGGTGTGATGTGGCCAGCACGCTTTTACTTTTCCTCACCTTATGCCAGGTACCAATCAGAGGGGGGTGGACACAGAGACGGTCTAAAGATCCAGAAAGTAAAAATCCACGTCTTCACCAGGATTCGAACCTGGAACCTCGAAAGCCAAGCTTTTTACCACAAGATAGCTATTATTTATTTTGGCCGGAACCTCAACTCCAAAAATGAAATATAAATGCTTAGGTTTTTTTCACTACTCTACTTTCCACTATCAGATTATCAAATCCTTTCTAAGAGAGCACTTAAAATGTAAAAGGAACCGAGCACAAATCCGTGCTAATCAGTTCGATGGTTCCAAATATCTCTTGATATATAAATATTGTGTTTTGTGTATATTTATACAGATTTGGATTCTATTTAGAAAACAAATTATAATTGTAAAACATCAATAATAGTTTGTAAGATTATTTTTTATATTTAAAAATACATTACCAATCTTATTTCAATTATTTTAGTAACTTATTTCTTTGAAATCTAGATTTTTTTTTATTGAACTGTTGTTTTGTCTTTATCTTAGTCACACCTTTGGACATTACTAGTAAATAAAGTAATTGACCTTCAAAACTTCGGAGATCCAACATTTCGTGTGAGACGTAAGCCCATGGAGGTTGTATGCGGACTTTCATGTGTCTAGGGCAGGAAAAAGGACAAGCAAATGGAAGTAAGAACTATGAACAACTCCTGAACAACGTTTGTACATTTGTTGTTGTGATACCATAACATTCGTTTTTGTTGTTTGTTTTTTTTTTTGCAGTGTATCTTTTGGAAAAGAAAGTGGAAAAAAAAATATTTCATTTACAGTAAAAAAAAAAAAAAAAAAAAAAAAAAAAAAAAATTTGTAAACTTTCAAACACACAAAAACGTTAAGTATTATGTTTCTCGTAATTTTTGGTTACTTTCAAAAGAATCCCAATTTGAAGGACTGCGCTCGTTTGAGATGTGAGCCCATGTATGACACATGTATACGTACAGCGTACACTACAGCAGGGAACAACAGACAACCTAATGAGCATGAAGTGTACTACAGCAGGGAACAACAGACAACCTAATGAGCATGAAGTGTACTACAGCAGGGAACAACAGACAACCTAATGAGCATGAAGTGTACTACAGCAAGGAACAACAGACAACCTAATGAGCATGAAGTGTACTATAGCAGGGAACAACAGACAACCTAATGAGCGTGAAGTGTACATCAAAAGGGAACAACAGACAACCTAATGAGCATGAAGTGTACTACAACAGGGAACAACAGACAACCTAATGAGCATGAAGTGTACTACAACAGGGAACAACAGACAACCTAATGAGCATGAAGTGTACTACAACAGGGAACAACAGACAACCTAATGAGCATGAAGTGTACTACAGCAGGGAACAACAGACAACCTAATGAGCATGAAATGTACTACAACAGGGAACAACAGACAACCTAATGAGCATGAAGTGTACTACAGCAGGGAACAACAGACAACCTAATGAGCATGAAGTGTACATCAACAGGGAACAACAGACAACCTAATGAGCATGAAGTGTACTACCACAGGGAACAACAGACAACCTAATGAGCATGAAGTGTACTACAACAGGGAACAACAGACAACCTAATGAGCATGAAGTGTACTACAACAGGGAACAACAGACAACCTAATGAGCATGAAGTGTACTACAACAAGGAACAACAGACAACCTAATGAGCATGAAGTGTACTACAACATGGAACAACAGACAACCTAATAAGCATGAAGTGTACTACAACAGGGAACAACACACAACCTAATGAGCATGAAGTGTACTACAACAGGGAACAACACACAACCTAATGAGCATGAAGTGTACTACAGCAGGGAACAACAGACAACCTAATGAGCATGAAGTGTACTACAACAGGGAACAACAGACAACCTAATGAGCATGAAGTGTACTACAACAGGGAACAACAGACAACCTAATGAGCATGAAGTGTACTACAACAGGGAACAACAGACAACCTAATGAGCATGAAGTGTACTACAACAGGGAACAACAGACAACCTAATGAGCATGAAGTGTACTACAACAGGGAACAACAGACAACCTAATGAGCATGAAGTGTACTACAACAGGGAACAACAGACAACCTAATGAGCATGAAGTGTACTACAACAGGGAACAACAGACAACCTAATGAGCATGAAGTGTACTACAACAGGGAACAACAGACAACTTAATGAGCATGAAGTGTACTACAACAGGGAACAACAGACAACCTAATGAGCATAAAGTGTACTACAACAGGGAACAACAGACAACCTAATGAGCATAAAGTGTCCTACAGCAGGGAACAACAGACAACCTAATGAGCATGAAGTGTACTACAGCAGGGAACAACAGACAACCTAATGAGCATAAAGTGTACTACAGCAGGGAACAACAGACAACCTAATGAGCATGAAGTGTACTACAACAGGGAACAACAGACAACCTAATGAGCATAAAGTGTACTACAGCAGTGAACAACAGACAACCTAATGAGCATGAAGTGTACTACAACAGGGAACAACAGACAACCTAATGAGCATAAAGTGTACTACAACAGGGAACAACAGACAACCTAATGAGCATAAAGTGTACTACAGCAGGGAACAACAGACAACCTAATGAGCATGAAGTGTACTACAACAGGGAACAACAGACAACCTAATGAGCATGAAGTGTACTACAGCAGGGAACAACAGACAACCTAATGAGCATGAAGTGTACTACAACAGGGGACAACAGATAACCCAATGAGCATGAAGTGTACTACAACAGGGAACAACAGACAACCTAATGAGCATGAAGTGTACTACAACAGGGAACAACAGACAACCTAATGAGCATGAAGTGTACTACAGCAGGGAACAACAGACAACCTAATGAGCATGAAGTGTACTACAACAGGGAACAACAGATAACCCAATGAGCATGAAGTGTACTACAACAGGGAACAACAGACAACCTAATGAGCATGAAGTGTACTACAACAGGGAACAACAGACAACCTAATGAGCATGAAGTTTGATCAATTTCTGAACACTGTTCATCTTAATCTTTGTGAGAACATAAAACATCTGTTTTGTTTTGTGTGTTATTTGGCAATGTAATCTTCTACTGGGGTCCGGGGTTCGAATCCTGGTGAAGACTGTGATTTTTACTTTCGGGATCCTCGGGCGCCTGAGTCCACCAATCTCTAATGGGTACCTGGCATGAGTTGGGGAAAAGTAAAGGCGTTTGGTCGTTGTACTTGCCATATGACACCCTCGTTAACCATAAGCCACAGAATTAGATGACCTTTACATTATCTACCCTATAGACCACAAGGTCTGAAAGGGGAATTTAAAAAAAAAATCTTCTACTGATTATAACAATTAAAGAACTAAACATAAATAGTAATAAAATATCTATTTTATAATAACAAATAATACATTTAAAAAAATGTTAAACATTTTCCTAAGAAAAAAAACGGGACACTCAAGTATGACCACTACGTATATAAAATCGTCGTCAGGTCGTGTTGAAGATATTGATGTTACTATAACAAACAAACAAGGAATATAAACATAAGAAGAAAAATGCAAAAATATCCTTAAAAATAAAACAATAACAAAGTCTATCTGAGGGGAAGAACTCCCAAACTTTACCAATCAATAATGTAGCAGCTATTTATCGCATGGGCGTAGCCAGGGGGGGGGGTCCTTGGGGTTCAACCCCCCCCCCCCCCACGAAATGAAATCCCCCCCCCCCAGGCGAGGGGGGGGGGAACGGAATTAAGTGACTGATTTTTGCTTTTATTTTGTTTATTTTAGGTGAGATTTTAATACTAAATCATCACTTACCACAGCACAGCCGAGGCAGTTTTGAGTTAAAAACCCTCTACCAGGGGGGTTTGAGTTTAAATCCCCCTACCAGGGGGTTTTGAGATTTAAAAAACCCCTATCAGGGGGTTTTGAGATACAAATCCCTCTACCAGGATGCTTTGAGTTTAAAACCCCATATAGGGGGTTTTGAATTTTAAACCCCCTACCAGAGGTTTTTGCAGTTAAATCCCCCTCTTCTTTCTATAAAACAAAACAAAAAAAATGCAAACAACAATCCCCAAATTCCAACAGCACAGTTGAGGAAGATTTTGATTTTAAAACCCCCTCCAAAATTTACGATAAACCCCATCTTCAATATAAAAAAAAGCAAATTACACACTACACACTCAAAATTCTATGAGCGTTGCCAAAGGGGTTTTGAGTTTAGCACCCCCCCCCCTCCAGTTGGGGTTTGAAGCTAAAAAGTACCTCTTCAATATAAAAAAAAAGCAAATTACACACTATAAAATCTATGAGCGTAGCCAAAGGGGTTTTGAGTTTAAATCCCCCTCCTCCAGATGGCTTTTTCTTTAAAGTTTAAAACCCCTCCAGATGGTTTTGAGTTTAAAATTCCCATACAGAGCGTTTAGAGTTGAAAACCTCTCTCTTCAATATTATTTTAAAGCAAACTACAGTCACCAAATTCTATCATCGTAGCTAAATGGGGTTTTGAATTAAAAACAAAACAAAAAAACTCCAGAGATTTCTTAGTTTAAAACCCCTCAACAGATTATTTGACGAAAAAACTTTCCTTTTCGATATAAAATCTAAAGCGAAATACAGGCATGTAATTCCAAGAGCGTAGTCAAGAAATTGAAAATCATTAAATGTATCTCAACAAAGATGGCTAAGACAGATTTTATGAGTCAGTCATAGAGATCGGGTCTAAATCAAAGAAATCATATGCCGAACTGGGAGTCGAATCCTTAGTAAGGTTGTGACAGAGCGTCGCATTAGGTTTTGCGGGACATGTTCTCACACAAAATGAATTACGCAAAATAAGAGTTGCGGAAACAGCTTGCCGGAAAATGCGCCGAACGGTGCGCGAGGGTCTAAGTCAGTAAGAATAGCACATTAGGTTTTTGAAATAAAACTTTTTAATAGCAAGATAATGCACTGTAGATACCTCAGAATATGCATTTTGTTGGCTTTCAATACCAGAAATAGTGCTAGGCGGCGGGGCTTCGCACCGCGATTAGGGAGCGCTGCGAACTCCCACAGTCCACAGGGCGGGAAGTCTACAATAAACAATAAACGTCTTCCGAAAGGGTCAGAATGTAATAAAGATTAATTATGTACAATAAACGTCTTCCGAAAGGGTCAGAATGTAATAAAGATTAATTATGTACACACACACATATATATATATATATATATATATATATATAATTTTTATCCGCGGGGGGGGGGGGGGGGGGGTCGGCCCAAAACCCTCCCCGAAAAAAAATCCTGGCTACGCCCATGATTTATCGTATTTGATATCCAACAAAATTAATTAATTACCAATGATGAATTGAATAATGGTATTTTTAAAAACTAATTAATGTTTTGTGAGGTACAATAAATAATTGTTTAAACTTTTAAGTATCAACTTGATAGGAGAAATTCCTTGAACTTTTCTCACTTTTCACTGCATTCGAAATACTTCCATTCTGTGGATCATTAGGATGTGGACATTGTCAGAACATTTGCTAACAATGTTGCTTATCAGTGCGTATCTACCTACAGATAGATACAAGCAAACATTTAATCCATGAGACTGATCAACAGTCTACTGAGCTCGCGACTGTTCGATTTAAATTTGAGGATCGGTCTGTGGCGTTCAGTTACGAATTGAACTCATAATGTTACAGATGGTTAAAGCCAAGCAACCTGAACATTCTTATTAAATCTAGTTATGTTCATCTTTTCTGTAGTGACATTATTTTTTATACAAAAAAACAACAACAACAAATAACAGCTAATTAATAAATGTCCGTCTACAACTGATAAATCTGCCCAAACTTTCCTATATATGATGATGATATTTACATGTTATGTTTAACTGACCGCCTAAATTACAATATACTCTCTAGGACTCAAAGTGGGTAAAAGTTTGTGTGACACATGCGGCATGCCAATTAGAAAGGAAAACAAAATGGCGTACGGAAGCAAAAGGTTGGCCACCCCTGTTCTAGATCTATTACAGATTTAACTACATGACTGACCCAAACTAACTGATACAACTACACTTCATATTAGCTTTGTTTTTTAAAAAGTATTTTTAACATGTTGTTCTTGTTTCCATAAGGTTAGCATTAAATTGACATGTAGGTTGTTAACTCTTTGTACAAATGTCCAATGCCTTGTAGCTCGCAAGTTAAGTCAGACACATTGTGGTCAAACATCGGAATCACGTGATTGTCACCTTCAGACCCTTATTGCTACGTCATGGAGTTGAAGCCTAGCTTCAAGACATTTCATATTCTCCACCATCCTCTGTCTCTCTCTCTCTCTCTTTTTCTACATCCCTTCCTCTCTATCCACCATTCTCCCTGTCTCTCTTTTTCTCCATCTCTCAATCTCTCTCCACCATTCTCTCTGTCTCTCTCTCTCTCTCTCTCTCTTTCTCAATCTCTCCTTCTCTCTCCACCATTCTCTCTCTCTCTCTCTTTCTCCATCTCTCATTCTCTCTCCACCATCCTATCTGTCTCGCTCTCTTTTTCTCCATCTCTCATTCTCTCTCCACCATTCTCTCTGTCTCTCTCTTTTTGTCCATCTCTCATTCTCTCTTTAACATCTCTCTGTCTCTCTCTCTTTTTCTCTATCTCTCATTCTCTCTCCACCATTCTCTCTGTCTCGCTCTCTTTTTCTCCATCTCTCATTCTCTCTCCACCATTTTCTCCGCCTCTCTCTTTCTCCATCTCTCCTTCTCTCTCCACCATTTTCCCTGTCTCTCTCTTTTTCTCCATCTCTCATTCTCTCTCCACCATTCTCCCTGTCTCTCTCCATCTCTCCTTCTCTCTCCACATCATCCCTGTCTCTCTCTCTCTTTCTCTCCATCTCTCATTCTCTCTTCAACATTTCCCTGTCTCTCTGTCTCTCTCTGTCTCTCTCTCTGACTTTTGAAGGATGCCAGTTGTGAAGTAGGCTTGTCGACCACGGGATTTGACGTTCTCCACTAAAGAAACATTTTCTCGCCATATGACAGACAAGTGCTACGCAGCCGCCAACTTGTAACGATGACATTTTCGCCAAGGTCATGCCAGTCCGTCAAATCAATTTTATCTACGTTTTCTTGAGTTCATACATTCAAGGGTTCTCATGTGGATGAAACGAAAAAGGCCCCTATTCTTGTTTACTATAAGCCTGGACCTTGATTAGGACAGAGCTGACCGGTTCCGCCGTTATGTTTATGGAGCAGTATCGTATTTTTTTTTTAATTGAAGAGTAAACAATGAGTGAGCAGCACACAAGCACAGTTTTAGAACCGTCGTAAATCTAAGTGATGAGATCGTAAAATGTTTTAAGTTCCTAGCCAAACGATTGTGATAACATTTGCCCTAACGAGCTTGATCAATATCTACTTAGAATGGACGAAATAAAAGATGTTACGGAGGGTTCCACTTAATTAAGAACTTGAGAGTCATTGACAAAGATCATCGCGTACATTGGCGAAGCGCAGGGCCGTGTTTCGGAAAAGAAAGGTCGCAAGGGGGTCACAGAGTAGATGTCAGGGAGGAGAAGCGCATGTCTGCCAAAAGAAAAAGAGTCCGTAATAGCAGAAAAGGTCACAGCACAATACCCCTGGTGCATTGCCACCCCCCTCCCTCCCCTTCTCAAACCCTTGGTTTACAGCCATTATGGAAGTATACAAATGGTGGGATCTAACATGATTCCATGAAACTGCGGACATGCTTCTAAATACAATTCATACACAGATGGATATATCATCGTTTGGCGATGAGACACCATCAAGATGTTCGGAAGTAGCTCAAATAGAACCTACACCATCATCAGCTTGTCCTAAGGGGTAACCACAACGGACCTCACCTTGGGTATTGGAATGTTTCAAGGACGTTGTTTCCTCTATGCCTTATGAACAGGAGTACGGCTTCAGACCGTCCACATCATAAGAAAATATCGTTGCAGTTATGGTAATTAAAATAATTTGTGTTTCCCTTTTAAAACAATAATCATGAGTATCAAAGAAAAACAATGATTTCATGAGTAAATAATTATAATAATAATAATGCTTATATAGGTCGCCATAATCAAGTTGCGAAACTAATACACCAACATCTGGCCTTGACTTATGACCTAATCGGAAAATAAAAATAGGCCCAACTTATAACAAATACTCACCACGGGAAGTTCTAGAGTCAACCAATTATATACTTTACTGGGATAGACCTGTTTTAACTGACCAGACGCTGGATTTTAATCGACCAGATTTACACGTCATTGACTAAAAAGAAAAATCTGAAATAGTCATCGATATCGCGGTACAACTTTCCCACAATATGAGAACAACTGAAATGGAACAAAAAGGAACAAAATATGAAAGCTGTAAGATTTGAAAATAGAAGTTGACTTAAAATAACAATATATCCGCGGGAAGGGTGGCAAGGGACCTCGAAAGAAAACTTCTGAGGATCTCAAGATTCCTGAAAAGGATTCATTAACTGTCATAGGGCATACTGCTGAAACCCTAACTATCACCAGAAAATTCCTTAGTGGACACTGTTAAAGGGACTACAATAAATTTTGTTTCCCTCTGACGAAGCTCGACAGTGTCAGTGTCAGAGAATGAACAAATCAGTTCATTTCTATAATAATACCATGGTTTTACAGAAAGCTAAAATGCAATTGTATATATTGATTTGAGTCTGTAAAATGATGCAAGAACTTTGAAGAGGAAATCACAAGCGCTACTATTGATCCCCCCTAGCGCCCCTCTCCCTACCAAGCTTTGTTCTAACACCTAAACATGTCAAGATGCCGTGGCCTCTATCGACACTTTGTATTTTTGACCTTTGATGTGTTCTCTGGGCGTCTAAGTAGTGGCGCGAATGTCTTTAAAACTATTTTTAGTGACTCTCTCACTCCGAGGTTACAATCAATACGCGTTAAGAAAGTAGTGCATCACTGTACAAGATAAAACATTATTTATCTATGTCTACTGACAAGAGACTAGTCTATTGTCGTATCGAAAACAGACTCGCGTATTGATGCAGCACTTACTGAAGGGCGACGACTAACATTGAAGATCAAGGAAATGCTCCCTATAGACAAAAATACAAATATGAAGCTAAACATTTGGTCCCTAGTGTTGCTGTTACATATGTCATATGTAACCATCTAGGAGTGCCGACATTAGGTAAAGATGACCATTGGTAGTCTCAGATCCAAAAAATGGCCATCTCACATGTCAACAGCGGTTATCTCACATCTCAACAGTGGTCATCTTACATCTCAACAGTGGTCATCTCACATGTCAACGGTGGTCATATTACATCTCAACACTGGTCATACTACATCTCAACAGTGGTCATATTACATCTCAACGGTGATCATCTTACATCTCAACTGTGGTCATCTTACATCTCAACAGTGGTCATATTACATCTCAAAAGTGGTCATCTTACATCTCAACAGTGGTCATATTACGTCTCAACAGCGGTCATATTACATCTCAACAGTGGTCATATTACATCTCAAGAGTGGTCATATTACATCTCAACAGTGGTCATATTACATCTCAAAAGTGGTCATCTTACATCTCAAAAGTGGTCATCTTACATCTCAACAGTGGTCATATTACATCTCAACAGTGGTCATATTACATCTCAACAGTGGTCATATTACATCTCAAAAGTGGTCATCTTACATCTCAACAGTGGTCATATTACATCTCAACAGTGGTCATATTACATCTCAAAAGTGGTCATCTTACATCTCAACAGTGGTCATATTACATCTCAAAAGTGGTCATCTTACATCTCAACAGTGGTCATATTACATCTCAAAAGTGGTCATCTTACATCTCAACAGTGGTCATATTACATCTCAACAGTGGTCATATTACATCTCAACAGTGGTCATATTACATCTCAAAAGTGGTCATCTTACATCTCAACAGTGGTCATATTACATCTCAAAAGTGGTCATCTTACATCTCAACAGTGGTCATATTACATCTCAAGAGTGGTCATATTACATATCAACAGTGGTCATATTACATCTCAACGGTGGCCATCTCACATCTCAAGAGTGGTCATATTACATCTCAACAGTGGCCATATTACATCTCAACAGTGGTCATATTACATATCAACAGTGGTCATATTACATCTCAACAGTGGTCATATTACATCTCAACAGTGGTCATATTACATCTCAACAGTGGTCATATTACATCTCAACTGTGGTCATATTACATCTCAACAATGGTCATATTACATCTCAACAATGGTCATATTACATCTCAACAGTGGTCATATTACATCTCAACAATGGTCATATTACATCTCAACAATGGTCATATTACATCTCAACAGTGGTCATATTACATCTCAACAATGGTCATATTACATCTCGCGGTGTGTGTTTATATGTATACGTGTTGGTATACATGTGTGTGTGTGTGTGTTTGTTCATGTGGTCTGCTAATAGAAAGCTCCACTTTAAAACATTCATTCAAGAAAGATTACGAAGAAACAACAAGTGAAAGATAAACAAAAAATAAAAAAATGTTTTGTCCAAGCACGCAATAAAATCTGGGCAGTCACGTGATTTCCATTCATCATAATTTCATTCCAAATGCTAGCCATCATTCTTGCCTTGTCCATGTCTGCCTCGGTCAAACGTGTGCGTAAAAAAAAATAGTATTGCTCCAGAAATATTCATCAATGTGGGTTCGTAATAACATGTACCGTGACAGAGGCGGAGAAAGGGGGGGGGAGAACAGAAGAAAAAGGGGGGGGGGAGATATAGCATGTGTCTGAAAGACAATTAAAAAGAAAAAGGGGCAAGGGAAGTAAGAGGTGCAGACGAGAGGCGAAGATAACTGTGGGGCTGGTTTCCCGCCATCCATCTCATGTGCCAGTTTGGGTATTTCGTTTAGTTCGCTCTATCATTCGTGTTAATATTATTGTTATTATCTCTGTGTGTGTTTATATGTAATATTATATGTATGCGTGTTTGTAATACATGTGTGTGTGTGTGTTTGCTCATGTCGTTTGGTAATAGAAAGCTACACTCTATAAGTTGCAGGGGAGGGGAGAATTGTTCATTTTCAAACACCACCCGAGAAACTACTTTGTATTAGATCATTGGTAGAATGGAAGGAACATGTATTGTCTTGGTATAATACAATGTGTCTTTGCCATATGAGCCTAGACGTCCTACGCTTAAACAGTAAAGCCTATTTGAAAATCCTTCTACAAAAAAATCGATAAGACTTTTAGTCTGGGTGCATATAGGAACACAACAGGCTTAGAACCAAAACCCACAACAAAGGCTCGACCACCTGATAACAGAACAAAAAAAAAAGTGTGTTTAGATCTGGCATGTTGAAGAAGTTTCGCCAGTTTTACCTGGGGATTCTTTACGCTGGTAACAATACGGGCCTTTAAAAGAGTACTGTCTAATTGGGCCAATTTAACCGCAAATGTTGAATGCTAAATTGAAAAAAAAAAAGTTAAATTTATTCTGCTTTTTTTCTTCATAGAATATTTTGGTTTTTGGATCAATTGAAAAGATCAAAGAGAAACAATAATATCGGCAATGTAAAAGTGAGACTTTTTTTTTAAAATCACGAGAAAGACTCTGCATTATTTAGCTACAGACAATAGCTTGGCTAGAATAAGATTTCTATTGAAAAAGACAAGCAAGGCATTGATTACTTGGTAGATAAGTCCGAAGTTTTAGAGTGTTAGTGCGAAATAGAAAGTTATATATATATATACATATCTGTCATAGAGTGTATGTGTATGTGTGTCCCCTCTTCAGCTACTCTCAAAGTATGCGTTTTGTCATGGAGTGTATGTGTATGTGTGTCCCCTTTTCAGCTACTCTCAAAGTATGCGTTTTGTCATGGAGTGTATGTGTATGTGTGTCCCCTTTTCAGCTACTCTCAAAGTATGCGTTTTGTCATGGAGTGTATGTGTATGTGTGTCCCCTTTTCAGCTACTCTCAAAGTATGCGTTTTGTCATGGAGTGTATGTGTATGTGTGTCCCCTCTTCAGCTACTCTCAAAGTATGCGTTTTGTCATGGAGTGTATGTGTATGTGTGTCCCCTCTTCAGCTACTCTCAAAGTATGCGTTTTGTCATGGAGTGTATGTGTATGTGTGTCCCCTCTTCAGCTACTCTCAAAGTATGCGTTTTGTCATGGAGTGTATGTGTATGTGTGTCCCCTCTTCAGCTACTCTCAAAGTATGCGTTTTGCCCTGCTATCATTTCGCTCTGGTTTCTGCTCTACTGCAGACCCGGCCGTTGAAATTCTGAGACCTATTGCAAATAGGAAATTCAAGGCACGATTATTGCGAATCGAGAGAGCCCCATTAGGGTCACGAACTTGCATCTAAGGGTCTGGAGGTCCCTTCAGCTTTAAGACGGTTATACTTGTTCTGCAGACCTTGTTTGTATAGTGACTTCTATAAGTTGTGTTCACTATTAGAGTGTGTCACATCAATGCGGACGCCATCACACTGGCACTAGAATTGCTACACTCAACATAGAGGTACCTCCACCAAGACATAAAGGCTACTAAGTGTAATGAAGTTTTGTTCCCATAGGCGGCCATCAAATCTTCCTTAATATTTAGCATTGTTTTACAATATTAAGTACAATTTTAAGACTATTCATCCATACGCAATTTTATGTGCAATTTAAGACTATTAATTATTAGGCAATAGTAGGTACAATTTAATACTATTTATCCTTACGCAATATTATGTACAATTGAATACTATTCATCCACATGTAATGTTAGGTAAAATTTAAGACTATTCATCCATTTGTAATATTATGTACAATTTAAGATTATTCATCCATGGGCAATATTAAGTACAATTTAAGACTATTCACCCATATGTAATATTAGGTACAATTTAAGATTATTCATTCTTATGCGGCCAACTTAATCGACACTCGAGATAATTTCACAGACAAAACTAGAAATGAATCTCTGTTTAAACACCAACAATTCCCCCCTACACCTCATTTACACCCTGTATTCCAGCGACCCTGACTACGAAACTCATCTGGTGTCTTTATCGACCTGCTCTATCAATTGTTTATATTTAGCAGAGGCCTCCGTCAGACACAAACACCGCGGTTTGACTACGCGCTAACCCAATTATCTTTCAAAAAGAAGACGCGATAATCGCAGCCACATAGTTGAAGGTCGTCGTCAGTTGCCCCAACCACAAAATGTCGATTTAAAAAATAAAATTGTTCTACATTCGATCGTCTGTGACCCTAAAAATGTTGCATCAAACTTGATAAAAAGGTCAACTGATCTTGTGGTTGAGGCAGCTGGAGTTATGTATTATTAAATTTGTTTTTTTTGTTAACCGATGAATAGATAGATCTATAACATTGTTGGGTAAAGTCAGGACCGGCCCTAACCATTGCGGGTCGTATGCAAAATGGATTACGCGGGGCCTAGTCTGAGTAGGAATAAGGATAAGTGAAAATTACAGTTTTGTATTTGGAAATAAATTCGTCTTTGCATTGTATTCATTCTTTACTAAGTACAAAATCACGATCAGATTAGTTTTACTTTACGAGCCTTGCGTGTAGTGCCGTGTAGCGAAGTCAACATTCTGTTTCCTACATAGAATTATTTCAGATTTGTTATATTTGTAAATACTAAGTTGATCTTGTCAATTAAAATCTAACGTCTTGTTAGTTATTATTATAAAATTATTATTATAGAAATGAACACACTTTCATTCTCTGGAACTGTCAGGGTTGAGTTTCGTTACAGGGAAAAGAAAATTCATTGTAGTCTCTCTTTAACAGTGTGCACTTGGAAATTTTTCTGTAGGTAATATATAGGTAATATAGAGGTAATATAGAGGTAATATAGAGGTAATATAGAGGTAATAAGGCGCTTATAAGGAATGCTAAGGCCTTCGAACGTGTCTGCGAGGTTGCCATGTCACAGGTCAGTGTTCAGGCCTAATGTGACGATTGGTCTCGGTTACGCACCAAAGAGATAGGCTACTGAGTGCATAACAAAAGACGGAAATAAATTTCATGCTATTAAAAATTTGAATTTATGAATTAAAATAATTTTAAAAAATGCAATACGGCCATTTTTTTTTTTGGGAAATACTGAAAATTAAATACAAAGGTTTAAAACAATGTTTACGTTTTTTTGTTTTACTTTCCACGATCAGATTGCAAATCTATCAAATCCATTCTTCTTCTTCTTATTATTATTATTATAGCTTTTATATAACACTACTTTCATGCTTATAGCATGCTCAGAGCGCTTTTGGTCCAATTTCACTTGTGGACCAGTGGGGGGAGGGGGTATCTAGGAGTTGGTTTTCAGTGCTGCCTTTAGGCGCTCAGTAAACGCAACTCTGCCCGAGTCGGGTGTCGAACCTCGAGCCCCCTTCTAGGTAGCCAAGCCAAGCCAAGGTCAAGCGTACTTGGCCTCTCTCTTAGAGAACACTTAAATAGTAAAAGGAACCTGTGTACAAATCTATCCAATCATTTCTTAGAGAACATCTAAAAAGGAAAAGGAACCTGTGTACAAATCTATCCAATCCTTTCTTAGAGAACATCTAAATAGTAAAAGGAACCTATGTACTAATCCGTGCATGTCAGGTTCCGAATATCTCTTTATAGATAAAAGAATGAATGGTGTTTTGTGTATATTAATCCTTATGTAGAAAATGTGTAATTGTCTGGGCCAAAAAATAAATGGGAATTTTTTTTCTTCCCTTATTATTAATTATGATTGTAATTATTGCTCGTCTGTTTCCTCATCTTTGATTAGGTGTCTACGGCTGCTGGCTCTGCGATCGATTGTTCCGTCACAAGATTGTACTAACTCCTAGTCTACTTCATTCAGACAATTATCATTGGACAACACAAGATGTGTGGGTCTGGGTGTGATGAGTGGCTTGAAAGTGTGTGTTTGTGTGTGTGTGTGTGTGTGTAGTGTGAGTGTAGTGTGAGTGTGTGTTTGTGTGTGTGTGTGTAGTGTGAGTGTAGTGGCAGCAGTGTGAATGTGGTCGTGATGTAGTGCTTATGTTGCACAGTTAGATGTGCGTAACAGTTCAGTGAAATGGAACTGCGCAGAGATAGATGTGTGAGTTTCCAATTGATATACTTAAAAACACACAAAATTATTGCATTGAATTAATACTAGCTATGTTTTACCCGGCTTTGATTTTGTTGTTTTTTTTTTTCATTATGTTTTCGTTTTCATATATTGTAAATCTACGTAGTTTTAATAGATAAAAATCTATGTCAAGACACC
Organism: Biomphalaria glabrata; assembly: GCF_947242115.1. NCBI lineage: Eukaryota > Metazoa > Mollusca > Gastropoda > Planorbidae > Biomphalaria > Biomphalaria glabrata. Next base: position 9,226,936 of record NC_074725.1, read on the forward strand.
TCATTGACCTAAATGTAGTAAACTCTCCTGTATTAGAGTAACTTTACATATCCTAAGTTCACAGCTATAATCTTAGAAACATTCATGCCAAGCTTCATCAAGATTGGTCAAACGGTTTTGATTTCTATAAAGAACATACTTACACCTTACATTCTACTTTATATATTACATTATTATCAAATATCTAATCACATAATCGCACAGATTTATTATTGTTAGTCTAGATCTATTACACATTTAATGACATGACTGATCCAAACTTATTGATACTATTACACTTCGTATAAGCTTTTTTTTTTTTCTTATAAAGTAGTTTTAATGTATTTTTTGGTTCTCTCTATATATACATTAATTTTAATCTACAAAAGGAACTTCTTAGCGCATATGTTTGCGTTTAATGGAGCCTGTAAGGAAAATGGAAATGGTGATTAAAATAGATATTAAAATCGCAAATAAAAAATGAATTTAAAGAGTGACCAGGTACATATTTCAGAATGAAATTGAAAAACTAACGTAGAAAATGGGTCCACACTCGTTGCTTTATTAAAATGTAAATAGCCATCAATCATAAAAACGCAGTTTTCCAAATGGACAAGCCAGTACAATGAAATTAAAGAAAGTTCTCTCACCCTTTCGGCAGACGCAGGGGGGTCAAGCAGACATTATTTCCAGGTCGCGATGATCTCTGGAGCACGTGGACTTCATTTCAATAGGTTAAAGTGGAGATGGTCATACTAGGTTATTGCTGGTGGTCGGAAACGTTCAATGTTTTAGACCTGTAGGGATCTATTCTGAGATGTTCCAACAGTTCTGATCTGACCATAAATGATGTGAGACCTCTAGTTAGTTACATTCACACGTCTATTCCATTGGTTGATTACATATTTAGACATTTCACATCCATTTCTGAAATAAAAATATATAACACAAAATGTTTAATATCGTCTACTTCCATTCACAGAACAGAAAAAATATTCACTTTGTGTTCATGAACTTCAAGTTTATTTTGCAAGGCTATAAACGTTGTCGAGAAGTGCAGCAAGAACTCAGCAGGTGCACAATGTGAAGGGGTTGTGACCGTTAGTATAATCACTACTTTAGAAGATTGTATCTCTGTCATCTAATGATAGCTACCAATTTTATGTCTGAAAATATTTGCTTAACTAAGACTTTGTTTCATTAAACAGATGCACTTAGTAATAGCCCGCACTATATTATCTCGCAGATAGAATACATACTTTCACAAAAGAAGACAGATAAGTAATTAGTGTGTTAATTTATTAGTGCATGTTTATTAGATACCTTAACTCAGCATAGTCATTATTTTCATGACTGATTCAGGCAACCCTTCCATGTCTTTATGACACTGTGGAAGAGGATTACCTGCATGAATCGCAGTATTATGAAATCATATGAAATTCCAGTTAAGCTACTATCCTTGTGTCTATGTGAGTATTTTATTAGATTGTGCTTTTATGTATGTAAGTTATCATTTAACCTTTCATGGAAATAAGAACAATAAAAAAAACAAGGTTACAAAAGACAGTTTGTGTGGAAACACAAACTCAAAATCGGCCCCCGAAAAGGTCCATCCAGGCAGGCTTCAATATTTTCAGAAAGAACATGCAAATGAAATTATATCAAAGACAAATGAGAGATAAGAATGGAGAAAAAAGGTTAACAGATCTTGTGTAGTGCCCCAACGGTCCCGCAGATCAAAGGATAGGTGAAAGTGAATGTAAAGTTAGATGTGAATCTGGCCTAACTAGTTCCCCTTTTAGACCTTGTGGTCTATAGGACAGATGATGTAAAGTTCATCTGTTTTTGTGGCCTACGGTTAGCGAGGGTGTCATGTAGCCAGCACAACGACCAACCGCCTATACTTTTCCCCAACTAATGTCAGGTACCCATTAGAGCTGAGTGGACTCAGAGGCGCCCAAAGATTCCAAAGTTGAAAATCCCAGTCTTCACCAGGATTTGAACCCGGACCCCCAGTTCGGAAGCCAAGCGCTTTACCGCTCAGCCACCGCGCCTCCCTTGGCCTAATTGATGTCTTATAACTGATCCAATTGTTTTGAAAAGGCTCAATCTCTTATTCGAATCCTAAAAAGAAAAAAAAAAAAAAAATTCCGCAATAAACAAAATGTTCATAGAAATGAAGTTTATAGGATTACTATTCATTTTAATTTAGGTCTAACTTATAATGCTTACTAATTAGCTTTTTCTCTTTAAAAAACTGCTTGCATAACTGATTTTAAAAATTAGATTTTTCGCTTTCAGAAAAAAAAAAAGTAGCCGTTGCATCAGAACTTTGAATGGTCTAAAATATTGTGATGTCGGATTTTCAATATCTTTTCTATTTTACGAGATCTAAACGGGATGGACGGACAGACGGACAGACGGTCAGACGGACAGACGGACAGACATTTCGCACAAAACTAATAGCGTCTTTTCCCCTTTCGGGGGCCGCTAAAAACAGTTCGATTCTTTAATTTTGCCATTATGATATTAAATAACAGACTAAAGCAGAACAACGGATTAAGAGTGAATGAACTGTTTACAAGTAAATCCACCCACTTGTTCAAAGAGTTTGTTTATGTATGCCAGCTACAATGTTATACAGCCTTGCTGGGTGCAGTGACATTATCTCCCTTGAAAACTGTTAAATTACGAGAATGTACCGTATTTCCGCAGTGCGGAGAGCCCACTGTAATTCCACGAACCTATTAACCACATAAAATATGTCAAAGTTTTGGTTTCAACTGGCTTGCAAGTTTTGTGTTTATTGTTTATTTAGACTTGTGAGGGGAAAATTTCGTAAAACTAATGTGGGCACTAAGGCTACCATGTTTACCTATGTCCTTAAGTTTTGTTGTTGAGAATCAACGTATTAACGGGAACTCTTCATCCAGGGACTAGCTTGAAACAACAGAAAATAGAAACTTTCTAAGTATTTAAGCGGGGGTTTGTTTTGTAGGTTACATAGTAGAAAAAAAAACTGCCGTGAGTGTCAGCATCTCCTTTCTTAAATGCTAACTAGCCGAGTTCGAGTCCCTGTGAAGTTACATAAAAAACAATAACAAAGAAGTGCTTTCTACCCCGCATCCCCTTAGTGATGCCACTGTTTTCTACTACTTTAAAATAATAATAATAATAATAATAATAAATAATAATAATAATATAAAAATACGAGAAATTACAATTTTAAAAAAGTTCAATTAGTAAAAATTCTCATATAAAAATATTAGGACATAACAATCTTTATTTCTTAAGTACCCTACAAAACATACAAAACAAAAAAAAAATTAATATCTATGTTATTATTAATACTTACACTTACAAAAAACAACACGTTACTGCATATTTATTAAGGCTATGTACATATAATCAAGCACACAAATATATATCTTTTTATATGTCTGTGTGCAATCTATACATCGTCCACAGTCCACACATTGAACTCTGAGTACTTTAAGTTCAAAATATTTTTTTGTTTGGTTTTAAATCTCAGAGGCAACTATTGCCAGTCTTTTGTTTCGCTCATATGTTTGTGACCACACAATTGAATTGTCCAAGTTACAGCTCCCTGGGTTGGTCACCTGAAGGTTAGTTTCATTCTGTCAGAACTCCCGTGACATTTAGCCCAATGGATTGGGTCCTAGTGTAGTCTCGAGTTAAATACATTTTTGTTCTCAGTTGTTTTCTTCTTTTGTAATCTCCAAGACTCTTAAGTAAAGCTGTCATTGGAAGTGTCAGGACTTGGCTATGACAATCAGTTTCTTGATGTTTTATTTTAGATGAAATAGATAGATAGATAGATAGATAGATAGATAGATAGATAGATAGATAGATAGATAGATACATACATACATACATACATACATACATACATACACACATACATTCATAGAAAGCTAGTTTGGATGGTGATAGATAGATAGATAGATAGATAGATAGATAGATAGATAGATAGATAGATAGATAGATAGATAGATAGAAAGATAGATGGATAGATGCACACATACATACAAACATACATACATACATAAATACAAACATATCTACATACAATGGACATACATACATACTTAGTAAGGTAGTTTGGCATATATATATATAGAGAGAGAGAGAAAATAATGTGAAGTCCAAATGAGAAAGTTATGGATGAACTTAAATTGCCTTTCAAAAATGTTGATAAGTATTGTTGTCAATCTTTACCCCTGCACATGCGCGTGTGGTGCACAGCAGCGCACTGTTCATCTCTGGATATGAGAGAAACACTCACTTCCGCCCAACTGGTGCCGCTGAGGAGACAGCCGTGTACATGGCTGAATTGTCCGTACTGGTCATTTGATAGTAAACCTGTCTCGTTGGTTTCTTGCTTCGCTGAGTTGCTGACCATACGTTTAGACCAGATTGTACTTCTAACATACATTCCTGTGCTTTGTTCTCAAATGGAAAGAGTTCTATTTCGCAATATCATAATATGTTGTTGAAGTTGCGAACGCGGACTTAATAATGTTTATTTATATATATATATAAAATTCATGTAACTAATACCATAATGATAATGAATACTTTTTACACAAGAACAAACAATTCGATATTTCTTTAATTTTTATTGCATCTAAATGTAATACCATAAACATTTATAAAAAAATATGCATTAAATAATTGATATAAGAGTGTAAAGGGACACATCACAGTCCCTATTATTGATGCACAGGCTTGCTGTGAGCAGATTAGGGTTCTGACTGTTCATAGTAGAAACTGTTTAATTAAAAAAAAAAGTGAACCTTATCGAATAAAAATTGTATTTGTATATGTTCATCGGTCTCGTGTGCTCCATGGACTCAACTCTTCCCATAATGCAAAAGGTGACTTCTAGTCTAGGCTTGAGGGCACACTTAATGCATGCACCAAAAGGTTTGAAACTCTCGCTTTCATTGAAGTGAAGACAAACCACAACGTTTACAACAACTAGCACTGAACATTTCTTTTGGAACTAATAGAGGCTAGATCGGAACAATAGTGACCTTAGAGTCATTGACTTTTACTGATGTACTGTAGAACTACTACTAGTTGGTATCTTCCATTGTTATTACATAACGATATGAGGTGTGCAATTAATACATCAATGAACGTTTGATTAATTATTTAAAAAACTCCACAAAAAATGCCAATTAAAAAGACAAAAAATTAACATGAAAATTATTTTTTATACCACACAAACAACAGGAAACAAGACACAAATGTCATTCGATTTTTCACCGTTCTTTGGGGCCGACGTCAAGGTTGTTTCACTAAGGCAATTAGTGCAGTTTGACTTCCAGCAAGCCAGCATAACATTTTTAATTAAAGGAAATCATATTGTGGTTCCGTTCACACCATTTGGAGGCCACCTCTGAGTTTGAGTGAAAACACAAACTCTTTTGAGGGAAAACACAAACTCTCTTTAAATCCTTGTAAGTTTTTTTTCATAGGTAGCATTGACCTTTCATTGTAGCTTTCTTAACATTTTAAAAAATTATCTATTTATCTTAAAATTTCTCCTAATCAAGCTTTTTTTTTCATATTTTTGGGGGGTTTATATTCCCTTACATTGACCCCACATTTTTACATATCGGTTTTACTTAATTTTCTAAGCTAGCGTTTTTATTGCCTAAGAAACGTAAACTTGATCTATAAAAAAAGAAAATGCAAAGAAAAAAAACAACAACAACAAATCACTGGAATCTAAATGAATGGTAAAAACAAAAATCCACCAAAACTTTCAATAACAAAGCCTAGGACATCACACCTCATACTTTTGATTGTCTTAAAGTCTAAGCAAACGCGAGCAATGACATGCGAGCCATCACGACTCTGACAGCACGGTGGTTAGTGAAGCATTAAAATCCCAGAGAAAACGTTCCGTTTCTCCAGTGTTTACGCCTTCAAGCAGATACCGGTCTTCGGGCCGCCACCAGCCAACAGCAGTCCAATAAGTACACAGTTCATTCTTTACAGGCCTGTCATGAATCATGTAAAAAAAAACAAAAAAAAAACTCATAACAGGAGATGAAAGAATCGAAAGGAATACTGTGGTTCAGGAACTGGGGCCGAGTTTATGACCTGAACTAAACATCTTCGGGCGGTTTAGTTTTGTCTTTTAATGAAAAGGACCAAAAATGTTAGTTTATCTCCATCTCATCTCTCTCTCTCTCTGTTTTTCTTTCTCTTTGTCTTTTTTCTCAGTAAAAAGAGAAATATATGAACATGGCGGGCCAAGGGGGTCGATGACCGATGTGGTTGAGAACAGACGTGTACAAACATGCAAGGCTCTTAACACTTACGTATTTACTAATTACAAGCGCACACACTCAATCAGACCTGTTCAAAACACACACACACACACACACACACACACACACATACACACACACACACACACACATATATATACACATACATACATACATACATACATATATATTACAATGTGATTGATATTGCCCTGCTCTGCTAAGGCCCTTAACACTCTGTCAGTGCCAAAAGGGGAAGCAACTGTTGTAATCGTCCCCCCCCCCCCGCCCAAACGATACTTAACATTTTAGAGATTACATAAATAATAATAATTAAAGACAAGAAAAATATAGGAAATACTTTAAAATTAAAAAAAAGAAGCTTATACGAAGCGTAATTGTATCAATAAGTTTGTATCAGTTACATGCAATTTAATTTGTAATAGATCTAGATATGCAACAATAAATCTGTGAGATTAGTATTTTTAATTTTATGTTTTTATGTAGTACTATATAGTTTTTCTAGAAATCTCAACAAGCTTATCACGTATCCTGATCAGTTCAAAAGAAATGGGGTGTGGGTGAAAAAAAGAAAAAAGAAAGGGATACCTCATACCTGGCTGGATTTCACCGTAAATGTTTCTGAAAGGCATTTACCAAACAAAAAGGGGGGGGGGGGAAACCTGAATTCGATCTTGTGGATCAAGCCTCGTCGGGATAACGCTCTAACCACTCTGTTAGTGAGGTATTTATGAATAGAGAAGATTGTATACAGATATGTGGTGATTTCAATTTAGAGCGGTGACCTACATAGGGGACTAATTCAGTTTATGGCACCTCCTCAGTCAAGTTCAATTTCTTTCCCTTGCTCGAGATACCAAAAAACAAAAAAGTACGAATAATTAATTAATTAATATTTTAATTTTTTTAATGATTCATTTATTTTCAGATAAAAGAAATAATGGTGCTTGATCCGAGATAGGGTCTGAGAGAAATAAAGTGTACAAACTTTTTATCAGACAGACAGAGTGAGTTAATGTAAGCTTTGTACAAAGTTAAGTTCCCAATTCAGATCTTACGATCCATAGGGCAGAAGACGTACAAATGATCTGTTTCTGTGTCCCACGGTTAAAGAGGATGTCATGTGGCCAGCACAACGACCAACCCCACATTACTTTTCTGGCTGGTGTCATGTACTCATTTGAGACAGCAAGATTCAGGGGCGCCCTACAACTCCCGAAATTCATATAACCATCTTCACAGGAATTCGAGCCTGATATCTCTTGTTTAGGAAGCCAAGCGCTTTAACCCTGAACCACCACAACCACCAAATCAATGATAACCTATTCTTATCTTATTTCAACCCCCTCTCTCTCTCCCCTAATTCTGTACAACAGTTAACTAGAGTGCCACGAGAACAGTTGTAGTTGATGTCGTTGACTTGTAACGCCAAACTTCTGGTATACAACTAAACCAATGTAGGCGTATTATATTTAAACTTAATATAACTTGAATAACTTCTATGTGAGAAATATTATCAACGATTTTTATTACAAAGTAGAAAAAAAATCAACTTGAGATGAAATGAAATAAATGTAATAGACTTTAGTAATAATATAAAATGGTATTTTGAACAAAATCTAACTTACTACAAAAACACGTTTATTCACTCTGGCAGTCTGGAGTCGTCTGGCCTACCCAAAATAGCTTAAGACAATGCACGCTTATCTTGCATCATTCACACTGCGTAACTAATCACTAACTTCTTCTCACTATCGACATAGAAACACACACTCCATAATAACAGAACAATGACCTATCGCCTTTTCTTTTCCCCCATCTAATGTTAGGTACCCATTACAGTTTGGTGGACTCAGGTGCGTCCTAAAATACCGAATCAAATCATCTCACATGGTGACGTTCTAGTTTCAGTGAAACAATTCAACTGCTATGTCTATTTGGAGAATGTCGACATTGCTAGGACTACTTGGAGAATGTCGACATTGCTAGGACTACTTGGAGAATGTCGACATTGCTAGGACTACTTGGAGAATGTCGACATTGCTAGGACTACTTGGAGAATGTCGACATTGCTAGGACTACTTGGAGAATGTCGACATTGCTAGGACTACTTGGAGAATGTCGACATTGCTAATACTACTTGGAAAATCTCTAAATTTTTTGATTTTATTAATGGTGTAGCTCTAGTCCAGTGTTTCCCAAACATTTTCCTTAACGGAACATTTTGCAAATTTTGAGTATTTAGCGGAACAAACTCTTCTTTTTTTTTTTTTTTTGAGAGATTCACGTGGTGGATTACTAGTTAATTATTCCAGTAGTTCGTAGATCACCTATTCCGGTCTTGCAGAACACAAGGGTTTCGCGGAACGCAGTTTGGGAATCACTGCTCTAGTCCAAAGTGAATAGTGACTACCTATAAATCTCACGGCTCTATTTTTTGTGAAGGATTGAAAAGGTTAATGAAATTAAAGTATTTTAAATAAAGCATTATATGAAGAGACAGGCACAAACGAAGAGAGAGAGTGAGAGTGTGAGAGAGAGAGAAAGTAAATAGATATCCATAAAAGAGAAGTATGAGTACGAGAGAGAGAGAGAGAGAGAGAGAGAGAAAGAAAGAGAGAGAGAAAGAAAGAAAGAGAGAGAGAGAGAAAGAAAGAGAGAGAGAAAGAAAGAAAGAGAGAGAGAGAGAGAGAAAGAGAGAGAGAGAAAGAAAGAGAGAGAAAGAAAGAGAGAGAGAGAGAAAGAGAGAGAGAGAAAGAGTGAGAGAAAG
>NC_074725.1:9238510-9271010 GCF_947242115.1 Biomphalaria glabrata
GCGAGAAATTGTCTAGATATATTAAATCACAGGAAAGACATTGAGATATAGAAAGCCGTTGATAAAAATTAAAATGATAGAGATAGCTGTTGATAAAAATTAAAATGATAGAGATAGCTGTTGATAAAAATTAAAATGATAGAGATAGCTGTTGATAAAAATTAAAATGATAGAGATAGCTGTTGATAAAAATTAAAATGATATAGAAAGCCATTAATAAAAATTAAAATGATAGAGAGAGCTGCTGATAAAAATTAAAATGATAGAGAGAGCTGCTGATAAAAATTGAAAGGATTCATATATCTGCTGATAAAAATTAAAATGATAGAGAGAGCTGCTGATAAAAATTAAAATGATAGAGAGAGCTGCTGATAAAAATTGAAATGATAAAGAGAGCTTATGATAAAAATTGAAAGGATTCATATATCTGCTGATAAAAATTGAAATGTTAGAGATAGCTGCTGATAAAAATTGAAATGATAGATATATCCGCTGATAAAAATTGAAATGATAGATATATCCGCTGATAAAAATTGAAATGATAGAGATATCCGCTGATAAAAATTGAAAAGTTAGAGATAGCTCCTGATAAAATTTAATATAATGCAGACCCTTCTGATAAAATCGATGATACATATTATCAATGAAACAAATTGATATTTTACATTTTAACGATTATACAGATTGTTAAATATTATGCAGATTGTTGAATATTATGCAGATTGTTGAATATTATGCAGATTGTTGAATATTATACAGATTGTCAATATTATACAAATTGCCGATTATACAAATTATTGATCAAACAGATTGTCGATGATATACATTGTTGATAAAACAGATAGTGGATGATACAAAAAGTCATGACCAATATTAAAATACATAATTTTGATTATAAATTTGGGGCTAAAAACATATTTTTCTATTACCGTGGAGTACTAAAACTTCTTATTTAAAAGAAAAAAAATTAAATTACAATTTGGTGTGTGTGTGTGTGGTCGTGTCTTTGAACTGTTGGACCATCAAAACTTCGTAGATCAGGCATTTCATGTGATATGCAAGCCCATGCGGGCCGTGTGCGGACCCTCATGCGTCTAGGGCAGGATAAGCAAATGAAAGCAAGAACTATGAACAATTTCTTAACAAAACCTTTACATTTGTTGTTGTGATACCATAAAATTAGTTTTTTTTTTTTGGTTTTAAATTGCTTATAAATAGAAAATTGAACATTATACAAATATACCTGTTTAAAATCATATGATCGTGAGGGACAGATGCCACTGAATAGATGACATGCTAATGAATGCCACTGAATAGATGACATGCTAATGAATGCCACTGAATAGATGACATGCTAATGAATGCCACTGAATAGATGACATGCTAATGAATGTCACTGAATAGATGACATGCTAATGAATGCCACTGAATAGATGACATGCTAATGAATGCCACTGAATAGATGACATGCTAATGAATGCCACTGAATAGATGACATGCTAATGAATGCCACTGAATAGATGACATGCTAATGAATGCCACTGAATAGATGACATGCTAATGAATGCCACTGAATAGATGGCATGCTAATGAATGCCACTGAATAGATGACATGCTAATGAATGCCACTGAATAGATGACATGCTAATGAATGCCACTGAATAGATGACATGCTAATGAATGCCACTGAATAGATGGCATGCTAATGAATGCCACTGAATAGATGACATGCTAATGAATGACACTGAAGCGGTATGGTACTTAACAGCAACACCTCAAACAGCCCAAGAGAGTTGACAACACTCATTGTGATACTCCATCAGATGATATCAAAATTAAATATCAATATCACACTTCAGTGGATCCCTGGACACATTGGCATCATGGGAAATGAAAAGGCAGATAAGCTATCAAAGGCAGGTTCATCTATGGAACAACCAGATAGACCTGTTAACTACCTCACCCTAAGGTCAATGTTAGTCAGCAATCACAAAGAGGAGTGGCTAGACCAATGGGCATCAGGAAACACAGGCAGAGCCATGTAGAAAGAAATGACTATGCCTAACAAACTGGACAGTATTAACTTCCTCCCCCGCAAAGAACAATCTACAATTTTCCAACTAAGAACAGGACACACACCTCTATTAAATTACCATCTGAACAAATTAAACTCCACACAACTCCCCCTTTGCAGACACTGCGCCCACCCTTATGAAACCGTAAACCATATCCTCCTTGAATGCCCCTTCCTAATCCACCTTAGGCAGACCCTACTTCCACTACAGCCCAACATAACCAACACCCTGTACGGCAGTGCTGAACAACTGAAGAAAACAGCACATTTTTTTTCCTTGGCACAGTCTGCGAAAGAGCTGACTGCCCAGCAGCAATAAAGCTGGCTAGAAGAAGAAGAAGATGCGGTATAGCTTAACCAAGAAATAAAATTGAGAACAATAAATTTCGCTTGTCAGAACTTGCGGACCCCGTAGAGGCTGATGATCTATTCAATCTCGACAGGTTTGGGAAAGCACGAATTCTCGACCTGTACGGTGACATGTATGCAATACGCAAAACAGCAGGCCTCTGTCCAGGGCATTTGCAAGAGAGCATTTGAGCCTCTCAAGCCCTCACTCAAATAGAAATGGGTGATGATGATGATGATGATGATGCTCTATTTCTATGGCTGATGGTTAACGAAGGTGTGGCAGCACAACAACCAGTTGCCTTAACTTCACAATAGTCACTGAAATTCAAACTCATGACCTCTGGGTATGAAAGCAGAGCTCTTTACCAGTCGGCCACAGCGCCCCTTAAAAAAAAAGAAATGTTAGACCATTAATATCCACTTATCTATGACGCTATAGCAATTGTTTCTAAAGAGTATACGTCGAGGAGAGATATAACTGATGATCTGTGGTTACCTGTGAGGCATGATGAAATATTTAAACATTAACCCATATTTTCCATCCCTTTCTCCATATTTTTCTCAATCTTCTTCTTTTCCTATTTTCACGAAGTGGAGGGAGCTTTAAATTTTAAGTCCATGAATAAATCTTGAAAAGATTTTTAAAATGTATTACATGTATTAGGGGCCTTAAGAAGATTTCGAATGTGAACTAGATCCTCCTCACTAAGCTCCATGTGAATGAAGTCTTGAGAAGCTCAAATTATATCTACCAGAAGACAAAACTCAGTAAGATCTTCATAAGGTCAAGGACATGTGGCTTCTAAGATATCAAGGATGTTCTCTATAAGATATACCCTGGACATAAGACAGTTTTGTTGAAGGAACTAGCGTATTAAAGAAAAAGAATGGGAAAAGAATATGTGCTTTAACAATCAGTTTCGTTATAGATTGAAAGCAAAGCTTGATAGATGGCTTTAAGCCAACAGGAACAGAGCAAAAGCAAACTAAACCATTTCTTGGACGTAGATAAGCAATACTTTATTTACATGACTTGATATATGACTTGACACATAACTTTATACATGAATAAATATATGACTTGATAAATGACTTGAAACAGAACTTTATACATCAATTAAGACATGAAGATATACAGGACATAACACATGACAAAATACATGACTTAAAAATATGACTTAACACATGACTTAGCACATGAGGACCTTATGCATGACTTAATGCATGACTTAACATAAGACCTTAGACTTGGCTTAACACGTGACTCAATACATAATTTAACACATAACTAAATACATGACTGTAAATGTTTTCAACTTTGTATTATCTCAGCTTGACACATTTTACCCTTGAAGATGGTTTCGTCTTTTAGAAATTGTTCCATTAATGTCTAGGCCAATTCAAATGTTTTTAGAGAAAACATATGTTGGTGTTCTAATCGTATAGAGTATTAAGGCTTTTTGCGTTTTCTAATGGAATCAAATGTTGTTAACAAGTCAGTCAACGTGAGAACCTTCGTCTCAAAGTACCTTGAAAACCTTCGAACGATAGAAAACTCAATCAAGTCCCGTTGATGACTTTGACGTTAATGGACGTCTTATTTATGACGTCTTTATGGGCGAGACCGAGTCTTCTTAATACCTGTCCATTCAGGAACTGAGAGAGAGAGAGAGAGAGAGGGTGCAACAGATTACTTTCCATGTTAAGACTAACTATCTTTTGGGAACGACGTGAAAGACAGTGGTCAGGCAATAGTGCATTAAGCAGAAGACGAGAGGATAATGATTTAAAGAAATGAATTAGAAAAGTGTATCAAAGTAGGTTCTTTTAAAATGTATCAAACTTACAAAGAAAATTATTTTTAATTCGTAGAAATATACGCGTTTGACGTAGTATTTTTTTATATACTAGAAAATTAGGCCTACATCTTTTTTACAATATCTCTGATTATCAAGTATGTACGTGAAGACTAAAATATTCTGGGTGGGTGGGCTAAAAAACCTTGGTGGTGGACACAGATCTCGAAAACTGCTCTAACGATTTACCTAGAAATTTGACAGCTCATGTATATCGTTGAAAAAAAGTATAAATAGCTCGTTGGCTATAATGAGGAAAACTCCAGTTAGAGCATTTCAAATTATCAAAATAAATGCATTAAAATTTGGCTAGAGAACGAACAAGCATTGTACGCATCGTCTGCTAAGTCTAGATCTAAAGGCCTATCGGTGGAATAGTATAAAGTATAGTAGAACTACACGTTTGCTTAACCAGAATTCATTTCAGGATGGGGGGGGGGGGGCGAATGTTACATTTTTTAAAAATCTAAAATCCACTAGTTATAAAGAGAAAAAGAATCGCTCAATAGGTTTTGTTTAGAAAGAAATGTCTTTTAAAATTAGACTTTTGTGTGTGTTTTTTTCTTGTTGTTTAGGTCCCTATCAGTCTGTGAAGCAGAGCTCTCATATACTCTACTTATTGTCTCTATCTCCATTGTAAGGATCTAATCAAATAGAAATGTAGTGGACATAGAATGTAAACCCTTTGGAAGATAACGCTCTTAACGGCATTGTGTTGACTTGTTGGTTAATATTTTATTTGCTTCATGTTTTGTTTGGTGAAATAAATAATTGTTTAAAGTTTCAACTTGATCCGAGAATGGGTGTGGGAAAAATAATGTGTACAATTAATTAGCCATGTCTGTGAATCCTGAATGATTAAGTTTTCTTACTGGTATAAAAAAAAAATAAAAAAATTAGGCTACCAGTAATAGACTGACTACTTTGTAATTTTTTTTAATGATGTCTATTGTCTAAGCAAGTGTTTCCCAAACTTTTTCGCTTAACGGAACCCTTCTCACATTCTGAGTATTTAACGGAACACTTTGCTTATTGTTTCTAGAAAGGTTGGTTCACGTAGTGGCCTACTATTTTATTATTCCACTAGTTCGTGGAAAACCTATTCAGGCCTACGCGGGTATCGCTGAACACATTTTGGGAAACACTGGTCAATGCCAATAGTTGTACAAAGTTACGACTTGATTCTAGAAAGGGTGTTGTACAAATAACGTGTACAGTCTATCAGACAGATAGATAAAAGTTTATATAACCTTTGTTAAATTTATACAGTACTGGACTATTAATACTGGACTATTGATCGAAATTAACCAATATCTATATTGTGTTTTTGTAATTATGTAATTCTATTCCAGAGAAGTGACTGCTACTTGTATTGAAGTACTAAAACAAATGTGAGTTCTTAAACTGGTCATTGATAGGAGCAATAAAATATCAACACGCTGTTACAACCACTAGAAGGGAGACAAGCTTGAGGACGCCCCATCAATGATAGCGCCCTTCAATCGTGTTACATTAGCGGCTATAGCCCGTCTTACACTTGATGGGGGAAATCAATTCATCAAAGGAGCCCACGGGACTGGAAGAGACACAGGGGGAGACAGGGAGAGACAGAGAGATAGAGAGAGAGAGAGGAAAGAAAGAGAATTTGAGAGTAACAGAGAGACTTGCAATAAAATCAATCAGCGAGAAAATGCCAGGTATGAGATCAATCGTGAAAAAATTTGCATAATCTCGTCGGTGTCTTCGATATGACTTAGACCTGTCTCTGAACGTCTTTGATTGGTGGAAGTACAAAGCTATATGTCTCCAATGTTCTAAAACAGTACGCATTAAATGTACAATACACATTCAAACTCATAACACACATTGAAACATGTAATACATATTCAAATGTACAATACACATTCAGACACGTAATACACATTTAAACTCATAACACACATTAAAACCTGTAATACATATTCAAATGTACAATACACATTCAGACACGTAATACACATTTAAACTCATAACACACATTGAAACATGTAATACATATTCAAATGTAAAATACACATTCAGACACATAATACACATTTAAACTCGTTATACACATTCAAATACATAATTCACATTTAAACTCATTTTACACATTCAAACGGTTAATACACATTCAAACACAAAGTACACATCTTTTATTTTTTTAGTAAAATATTTTACATGTTTCGGATGTTCCTACAGATTCTGAAGATAATTATATCCAAGCCCAAACCTCCCGCAGGAAGATGGGGGATGGCAGCGGACATGTTTTAAACGACAGGACATTCGAGACTACTTAACAGCAGCCCAGAGCGCATACGACACGACCTGGCAGTCAAACCCATTATACACATTCAAACATACAATACATATTCAAACTCATAATACACATTCAAACATACAATACATATTCAAACCCATTACACACATTCAAACATACAATACATATTCAAACTCATAATACACATTCAAACATACAATACATATTGAAATTCATAATACACATTCAAACATATAATACATATTCAAGCATACCGTAAATATTAACAAATACTATACAATATGTGGGACTTGAACTGAGAGCCTGTTGAAACTATAGACTTTAATAAAACCCTATGCTGTTTTCAAATATAACAAACTGTCTAAACTTCAGCTACAATTAGACGCGAATAAGCCCTGTCTGCTTACTTTTGAAAGACACGTCTGCCCGCATATGGACATTAAACGGATGTGACGTCATCGTGTCAAAAGGCAAAGCGGTTCAGAAGCAGCCTTCAGAGATACGTGACGTCAGTGTTCTAGAACGCAATGGGGTGAGGGGGAGGGCAAGAGTTTGGAGTTATTCTTCCTGGGCATCAAAAGAGCAAGTGATGGCCTGGCGGGAATTGAAACTGCCCACAGCATGTTCTCCCGCTCCCTAAAATAAATAATGTTCTGTCCCCCCCCCTCTCACCTTTTCTTTTCCTCGTGTACATAAAAACTGGTGTTATAGAACTTGCCAGATACCTCTCAATTATACGTTCACTTGTTTACAAAGACATATTTCAATTATTTTATTTTGGCCAAAAATTGGAATGAAATGAAAGACTTAGATTTTCCAATCCAATTGTATGTGAATATACACTACTTAGTAATAAAGTAAAGTAGTTCCCCTTTCAGACCTTGTGTTATAGGGGCAGATGATATAAAAGGTCATCTGGTTATGTGGCCCACGGTTAACGAGGGTGTCATGTAGCCAGCACAACGACCAACCTCATATACTTTTCCCCAACTAATGTCAGGTACCCATTAGATCTGGGTGGACTCGGAGGCGCCCTAAAATCCCGAAATTAAAAATCCCAGTCTTCACCAGGATTCAAACCCCGGACCTCGGTTCGGAATCCAAGCGCTTTACCACTCAGCCACCGCGCCTCCTAGAAATAAAGTAATACATAGTAAATCAAATTTATGTTCACGTGCTATTTTAAAAGATGTCACCAGGAAGTCGGCCAAATGACGAAACGTCGCATTGCTTGGGAACTTAGTATCTTCATTAACTCTCTCTTCCATCTTCTCTCCCCTATCTCTCTCTCTCTCTCTCATTCACGGGCAGAAGTACATGTTTGGATGGGATATCATTATAAAGCGTGTTGTCCCAATTAGACTTAACAGATACTCAAATTTTAAGGGTGGGGGCTTGAGAAAAGGGATATAAAATTCACAGGCCACACCTGAGTTGCCTGAGTTTGTTTGGGAGGGCGTTTTAAAGCGGGCAATTCCAATGTAACGTACCATATACTAGAGTACATTGGCCTAATAGGGAGGGGGAGGAGTTGTTGAAACGGGGGCAGTTTAATTGAAAGTGCAAAAAAAAAAAAGGTGGGGCCAAAGTATTTATTATATTATTTTACGTCCACAAGCTCTTACAGGATACCTTTAGTTTTGGGAAAGTAAAGGCGGTTGGTCCTTATGCAGCACATGACACCCTACTCGTTAACCGTTGGCCAAAGTAAGATGACCTTAACATCATCTGTCCCATAGATCGCAAGGCCTGAAAGGGGAACTTTAATATTTTTTTTTATTTGCAGTATATAAAAAGAAAAAAAAAGTGCCCAGGCCAAAAAATATCCTAGAGCCTGTCAAATATTTCGAATAAGAACTGAGAAGCAGAACAATAGTTAAATAGAGTAAATGGGACTATTTGTTGAGGCGGAGAGTTGGGGGAGGTGAAAGAATTGATACTTAAATTTACGGGCCAGTGCAATTCAACGTAATATATACTAGAAGTGGCTGGCGAAAGGAATGTATTGAGAAGCGCCTTGTTGTGGACCTTTTTATTTCTTATTTTTTGTTAGTAAGGATACAAAGGTAGGTGCCCATTACAAACCTAACAATATATAGGCCTGGGAACAAAACAATGAGTGTAGCGGTGGGTTAGGATAGTTCATGCATGTGTGTGTATCTATTACTCTGTCTCTCTTTTTCTCTCTCTTTCTCTCGATCTCTCTTTATTTTGTTCTCCCTCACTCCTGTCATTATTAGACAAATATTAGATACTGACCAGACAAAGAAAAACAAGCATCTCCTAACTAGATATACTAGTTGTGTCCCGTGTTCAAACGGAATAGATACTTAGCCCTTGATTTCAACTTTGAACTTTGTGAAGATTAAAGGTTTACCTTGCAAGGATTGGTCCTGACATCAAATGATGTAATGATATGTTGATATTACATAATTAACTAAAGACAAAAGAAAATAAATCAAGGAGTAGAGACATATTTAAAAAAAAATGTTTATTCCAACTTTTTCTTTAAACTATGGCTGAATACTGAGTTTAAATTATAGCTGAATACTGAATATAAACTATGGCTGAATATTGAATATAAGCTTTTTGTGTAAAAAATTTTTATGCTAGATAGTAATTGCAATAATTTTGATACATGTAGTCACATCCATAAACAACAAGCTTGTTGGTGCATCTGTTCTACAGATGTATTGATATGCGAAGTATTGTAATAAATATCATAAATAATAATCTGCATCTCTCAGATCTGTTGAATCAAATTTCCATTCGCTTTTGCTTTTATCACATTGATCCATTGAATTGAACTCCAACGACACGAGGCTGGCTTCTTGCATTGGACAGACAGAGAAACAGACCATTAAAAAGTAAAAAGTAATTTTACAATAGACCATAACCCACGAGCAGATCTTTAAAGAATGACTACAGAATTAACTAATGGCTACAGGTTAGACGAATAGCGACAGTCCTTCACTAATGACCACAGTCCTTGACGAATGACCATAGTCCTTGACTAATGACCACAGTCCTTGACGAATGACCATAGTCCTTGACTAATGACCACAGTCCTTGACTAATAACAACAGTTTTTGACTAATGACCATAGTCCTTGACTAATGACCACAGTCCTTGACTAATGACCACAGTCCTTAACTAATGACCAAAGTCCTTGACTAATGACTACAGTCCTTGACTAATGACCATAGTCCTTGACTAATGACCACAGTCCTTGACTAATGACCACAGTCCTTAACTACTGACCAAAGTCCTTGACTAATGACCACAGTCCTTGACTAATGACCACAGTCCTTGACTAATGATCCAGTCCTTGACTAATGACCACAGTCCTTGTCTAATGACCACATCTTGAACATTAAATGCCAAACTTTACAATATTATTCTCATACAACCGTGGTTTGTCACTAGTGAACGCATACAGATGAAAAAAATGCTTTAAGCAATGATGCATTGCTTTTTCAACTGTAGTTTGCAAAATAACACATTTTACAAGATCTTGAACAAAATCTCTGACATATGCTACTTAGCAGTTAAAGAAATAACTAATAGACAAACACATAATATTTTCAAAACTTTAAACTTTTCAAGGTAAACATTTTGGGAACAATTATCTTAAGAGAAAAATCTTTACCATTTGTAAACAAGGAAGTGAAAACGTGTATTGCTTTTTTTTTTCCTTGTCCTAATTCCAGCAGCTTGGCTGATAGTTTTGTGTTAGGCCACTGGCAGGCTTGGACCGACTAGAGGGAAGAATTTCCAACGTTATGCTTTTTTTTTTAAGTTATTTAAAAAGTCACACCTGAGCATCTTGTATATTTTCTCATTTTGTTAATTGGACAAATACTTGTGTTAGAGTTTACGCGTATCAATGGCGTCATATAAAAGGCATTTTAATGGGAAATTCACTATTAGGGTTTCGAGAGTAAGACATTCCGCTTTCAAATGGAATGTACCGCTTCATTGATTTCATTGTAATAAATATGGTTTCTGTTGTCTTGAATGAATATTTGGTATCACATTTATTTTATTTATTTAAATTGGAAATGGGTAGACATTGTGGAGTATATCCAGGAAAATGCGGACCATGTACTTCAAAGATGCATAACTTTATCAAGAGGGCCGAACAAAATATTGGGCCCAGAACACAATCTTAGAAAAAAATACGATATGAAGAGCGTTCAGTCCAGGATGTCGGCCTGGTCGTGTGGTATGGACTGACGTTTGATGGTGATCCCTGTCATGTAAAAGAAAATAAAGTTCCCCTTTCAGACCTTGTGGTCTATAGGGCAGATGATGTAAAGGTCAACAAGGGTGCTATGTGACAAGCACAACGACCAACCGCCTTTACTTTGCCCAACTAATGTCAGGTACCAATTAGAGCTGGGTAAACTTAGAGTCGCCCAAAGATCACGAAATTAAAAAACAAAAATTTCTCCAGGATTCGAACCCGGGACCCCCTGTTCGGAAGGCAAGTACTTTACCGCTTAGCCATCGCGCCTCATCCCCCGCCGTGTGCTAATATGTGCTATATATTTTGAGAATCTTAAGGAACATCCGAAACATTTAAAATATTTTACAAATACTTCAATCTGGAAACCATTGCGCAGTTGTTCTCTGAGCCCTACACCAAATGACTAAGGACTTTAAATGAAATGCACCAAGATACCTGTGTGTACTGTGTAGTCGCTGAATGAACTCTTTATGTTGTCTGTTGTATTTATGTGTATTTTTCTGTTGTGTTGTCTTTATATGAGAAAAGAGTCCTTGTAATCAATAAAGCAATCTTAGTCTTAGTCTTTAACGGAGAACATTTCATTCTACTTCCACACATTCCAGGTCATTTGAAGCTCAACAAAAAAAAAACAACATCTAGCCTGTTGCTGACATGTACAAATAATTTTGTTGGGAATGCTGGGACAGTTCTGCCACTGTTTCCCATCAAATCAGAGTTCGAAACCTGCCCTCTAACATCTCTGAGCTGCAGTTTTAGTAAAATCTCAGCGCGCGGTTTTTCTTATCAAGGCTTCTTTATAACCGCTAGTTAATTTCCTGTAAGTTTTAAGTTCTAGACTGAAAGTGTAATGTTTCTTGCATGTTGAAACAAGTCTGTGTAACAAAGAGCTTAGGCGCTAAGACGTGCACAGAATGTATCATATACTTTAATAGAAGCACCTAGCTTGACAACACTTCCCATAAGTGTGTACACCCAGTAGGTAATAAGCTCGCCATTTATAGTTTGTCCGCCATGTATGAAAGTCTTCACTAGAAACAAAACACTTCATTCTTCAGTTCCGTTACATGCATGTACCTCTGATATTTGTATGTGTTGAGACATTACACATCATAAGACATTAGATCAGGTACTAGTACATATTGATGCATTTGTCCAGTTTTGGGCCTCTATTAAAGTCCAACAGTTTGTGAAACAGGTCTACAGCAGGTGAAGAAAGTCCTAATAAGGTCAGTGTCTTCGAATCCGAAGTTTGAGGATGAGTGCAATATTTTCAAGAGTCATAAGAAAGAACAAAATGTCATTTTAAATAGGGGGAGGGGAGGAAGGAGGGATACATTTTGTTAGTGTTTTCCATCAACCCCCCCCCCTCCTCACCGCGAACAGATGAATATCTTCAATGCCCCCCCCCCCATCCCCACACTAAGCCACCATTAGCTGTCAGGTTGATCTCATCGACTTCAAGTCCCACCCAGATACAAATAAAAAGAATAATAAATGCCTAGTGGAAAGTTTGTTGTTGTTGTTTTGTTTTTCAACAGGATTTATTTCTTGGAAATGTTTTTAACATATTTTACATCTTTCGAATGTTCCTTCAAAGTTGAAGATAATCTACTTCCAAACCTCCAGCAGAACGACGGGGGATGGCAGCGGGCAGGGTTTGAGCCCTGGACCATCGAATCGACCGAACGAAGGTCCAGCGATCATACCATAAGACCATGCAATCAGTCATATTATAGCTTTACAACCTTGTAATATTTTTCATTATATTCGTTGCAGTTCTATTCCTCCTTTGTAAGGCTGTTCCTCTATATTGTCCCCCTCCCCCCGCCATTGGGCTAACAGTGTCTAGTCATCCTAAATGGGCCTCACGACGTTTGTTCTACACAGAAGATAATTAACAAGAAGCAAATATTGAGGACGTGTTGGGAACTGCTAATGAGACGCTTACAGATTAAACAGGTGGTACACCAGACTTTTATTCTTTGCTTTATCAACATAATGTCTCTATTACCGGCTCATTATATGAACTTACACAGCTGACTGGGAAATTAGTATCATGATTCTCATATTTGCATTCTAAAAGAAACTAACAGAAATTACGGTATGAAATGGATAAGCCAACATCAATAGTCTGAATGACTCTTTGAGTCTCAATTGCTGTTGACTGTAGGCAGCTTTACCACCAAAGTATGCAAAATATTTTAGCATCTTTTTAGTTCTCCATTGTAGACTAGAAGAAACAGAACAAATTATATTATCTAATATGTATTGGGGGGGGGGGGTACCTGAGTGGTTTAGCTCTTGGCTTCCTAACCTAGGGCCCTGGGTTCGAATCTTGGTGAAGACAGGGATTTTGAATTTCGTGCCCTAGAGTCCACCCAGCTCTAATGGGTCCTGACTTTAGTTGTGCTTGCTTAAGAAAACAGACCTTTCCTTTCATGATCTGCCCGATTAAAATTTTAAATGCGATTCATTGAATTTAAAGAATTAATTGATTCTTTAAAAATTCAAATAGCTCATAGTATAAATGATTAATTCATGAGGCCTACAAATGTATTTTCTCTGAAGTTAATACGCTCTACACTTATCGCTCTTCTCTCATTTATCTATATATTATATTTACACATATCTGTAGACATTTTCTACTGTGCCTAAAGTAGATCTTCTCATTCTATAAATGCCTAAACTTTCTAAAAATGCATATTCATTCTATATAATGCCTAGGCAAAGTAGGAAATGGAGACTAACGCCGGGCAATCTATCTGGTTAAATAGAACGCCTGGATTTAGCACTTGCTGATAAAACGTTTTCGGGCCTTGTCTTCGATTCTTAAAAATAAGCATCAGTGCAGTAATTCACATGTGACCTAGATATTTTGCAACATCTAACGCAGATACATGAGTTTGGTACTATCTATCGGCTATGTGTTATCCTAATCAATTTCAGAATAAATTATGATTAAGAACTTTTTTTGCTTTTCATGCACGTGGTTGCGCTATTTTGAATATTTAGCTCTCTCTCTCTCTATATATATATATGAAACTTTTGTTTAATAGATCATAACGGGGTTTTAGGGTATAACACTGGGATGGGGGGGGGGGAAGAAGTCTTTAAGTTAGTAAACAAAGTTTTTCACAATACTTGAATTTGGTTTAATTTGTAATAGGGCCTATTACAGTATGTTCATTATTTTGCATATATGTAATATGACATTACTTTTACACTCACATATTATAATTATTTAGCCCTGTGTCCCTAGCCGTTATGTTTTTATAATTATAAAATTTTAAAGAACTAGAATAAGTGTCTTAATCTGGTTTTCTGAATTTGAATAGCAATCGATAGCAAGTATTCTACGTCACTAATACTATAAATACATATATCTCTTCCTTTGAATCACTTACCTCCGTGTAAAAAGGCCAAAGAAGAATCCAGTGGATACAGGGGAGGTAATGAGAAGACACAAATAACCTGCTAGAAAATCTTCACACGAGTTCCTGAAGCAGGAGAAAAAAGAACGGGGAGGGGGGGGGGAACTAAAGGAGGAAGAATGGCAAGGGGAAATAACACATCCCATTAAGGGGACATAATATCGAGCAGCGCCACCAAGTATTGGGAATCGAAGGGCTCATCAATACGAAAATTTATTATAATGTAAGGATTGAGAGAAAGAAGACCTGTACGCTAGAGAGAGATATAGAGAGAGACATAATGAGAAAGAGAGAGACATAGAGAGATAGATAGAGAGAGAGACATAGAAAGAGAGAGATAGAAAGAGAGAGAGAGAGAGAGACATATATATATATATATATAGAGAGAGAGAGAGAGACAAATAGAGAGAGAGAGGCATAGAGATATAGAGAGAGACATAGAAAGAGAGAGATAGAGAGAAAGAGAGAGAGAGACATAGAGAGAGAGAGACATAGAAAGAGAGAGAGAGAAAGAGAGACAAAGATATATATATGTATATATATAGAGAGAGACATAGATAGATAGATAGATAGATAGATAGATAGATAGATAGATAGACAGATAGATAGATTGGTAGGTAGATAGATTGGTAGATAGATAGATAGATAGATAGAAAGATAGATAGATAGATAGATAGATAGATAGATTGGTAGATTGGTAGATAGATAGATAGATTGGTAGGTAGGTAGGTAGGTAGGTAGATAGATAGATAGATAGATAGATAGATAGATAGATAGATAGAAAGATAGATAGATAGATAGATAGATAGACAGATAGATAGATTGGTAGATAGATAGATAGATTGGTAGGTAGGTAGATAGATAGATAGATAGATTGGTAGATAGATAGATAGATAGATAGATAGATAGATAGATAGGTAGATAGATAGATAGATAGATAGATAGATAGATAGATAGATAGATAGATAGATAGATAGATAGATAGATAGGTAGAAAGAAAAAAGAACGAGAGGAAAGGAGAGCAAAAGGGACAGAATGGTAAGAAAGAAAGAGAGAGAGAGAGAGAGACTGAGAGATAGCCAGAGAAGTAGAGAAAAAATACCAACGGAGCAGTTCGATCTTCCTCATTAACGAAATCACTTGTCTGAACACTTGATAATTACCAAATCTCCTCAGACAAAAACAAAAACAGCATTGAATTGAACCCTTTCACCTTGGGAACACGCTATAATCTCTAAGGACCTGGAGCTAAGCGACCACACAGAGCCTCGAAGTAGAAGTGGTCTAAACTGCGCCTATACTCTGAGCTGTTGTCCTGCAGGAAAGGGCTGGACAAAAAACAACTTTGTATATTGCTGAACTATCCTGCTTGAACTGACATAGAAGAGAGCACCTGGTTGCTGGCGGATTCATAGCGAGACAGCTGGTGGTCACTCACAAAGCCCGCGGGGTATACATTAGAGACCAAAAGAAAATCTGCTGCTGAGGACAAACGCAGACGGCAAAAAGAAAATCTAAATCGACCGCCTCTTGACAATGGTTATGCTTGCCCTGGATGTGGCAAAATATGTAGGTCACAGCTGGGACTGCGCAGCCACGGGAAATACTGCACTCCTCACTAATCTTCGGACTCGAAGACAAGCCTAATTATTATTTAATACTCCAATGATAAGCATGTAGATCTAGACTAGGAAGAAAATCAAAAAAAAAATTTCCTGAACATTAATTTAAATCAATAAAGCCTTACATTTCCGATAATCATTTCAAGAACGCGACAGTCCTTTCAAAACCGATGCAGGATCTAGACCTAGATTAAGTCTCTAGCCAAAGTTACGTTATTTTTATTTTATAAATTATAACGGTCAAACTAGAGTTTTCTCCGTGTGGCCAACGAGGCAATTCTTTTGTTAGCCATATAGATCCACTGTTTAAATTTCTAGGAAAATCGTTAGAGCCATCCTTGTGATCAGCTGTCTGCCCACCCTCCACGAAGGAGTGACTTGAATAGAGGTATTGTAAAAACATTATGAAAATGTCATTTAAGATTCGAAAGTGAAATTTGTAATTGATATGTATTCCCGAGTGGCATAGTTCACTTGACTACATATGAAAGAAAGTTCGAATCCTCTCTGGATATATTGGATCTAGGTTGTGTTCGCTGAGTGCCTAAAGGCAGCAGGGAAACCTTCTCCCAGTAACATCTCCCCCTCCTCCTCCCAGAACCACAAATACTATAGGATTAAACCGCAATGTCTAGCAGTTGAATATCTACAAGCTATGGCAGAAAGACACTCTACTTTAAAGAAATTTTAAAACAATTAATTCTGGAAATGTCATTTGCACTTTAAAGCATCGTAACAGAATCTCTCATTTACAACCAAGTTCCGATAATGTTATTTACAACAGCATGACATATTGACATTTATAAAACTATTCTGAATATGTTGGCAGAATCTGAGAATGTCTTTCGTAACATGTTGAAATTATGTCATTCACAGTATCATAATATGTCATCAGGACATCTTGACAGGATGTCATTCGCAACATCGTGACAAAATGTCATTTAAGGCATCGCGAAATAATGTCATCATTATCATTTTGACGGGTCTTCATTTGCAATATCGTGACAGAATATCATTAACAGCATCGCAACAGGATGTCATTTGCAGCAACGTGAAAAAACGTCCTGTACATCATGGTGACAGGATGTCATCCACACCAACACAACAGAATGTCATTCAAATTATAATACAGAAAGAGTCAAACCCCTTTTTTCCAACACCAAATTTTTCTGCAAGCCATCTGGGTTTTTTTTTCTTCTTTCTCACCATAGCTCCTCATTCGGCACTCCTGATCTGTTCTCAAAGTCTCTCCCTCCTTTCGCCTTCACATAATCTTATTGAGTGGGTTACTGTTTGATTCGGTTGAAACACCCCCCCCCCCTCTTTTTCCAATACCCTGTAGGGGTTCTGTGACAAATAAACACGTTTTTATTCACCTAGTCGCGGAAAAAAAAAAAAAAAACTTTTGACGCGTCAAGAGGAGCGTACTCTCCTTTTTTTTTTCTCCCCCATTCAATTGATGAAGTCGCCTCCCCTTTTTGATTTCGAGAGCTCTTGACCATTGACCATACCACTTAATTTATTTATGACTATTGATATTTTGTAGTTGGCATTGCTGTTTGTATTTCTGACTATCTGTTTGTACATTCAATCAAAAGGAAAGTGTTTCTAACTAGAAGTCCAATCGTTGATGTCCCGCTAATAATGTCTAGCAGTTGAATATCTACAAGCACATGCAGTCTGCTAGAATAGTTCTCAAATTTTTTGGATCCGGTGACATCTTTATATAGTTAAAACTTACCCACGGACCCCTAAGTGAAAAAACTACATAACTGCATCGTATATAAGTTACAAATGTAAAAATAAAAATGTAATCGAGTGTTTTGAGGTTATAATTTGGTTTCAGTGTAAAAAAAAAAGTCAATGTTAATGAAATTTTATGAACGAATTTATATCCGGCTTCGTGCTTATTGCAACCGCAAATCTCCACAAGCGCAAATCTTCACAACCGCAAATCTCCACAAGCGCAAATCTCCACAACCGCAAATCTCCATAACCGCAAATCTCCACAACCGTGAACAACCGCAAATCTCCACAAGCGCAAAACTCCACAACCGCAAATCTCCACAACCGTAAACAACAGCAAATCTCCACAAGCGCAAATCTCCACAAGAGTAAATCTCAACAAGCGCACACTTCGAGCCGGTTTCTTTTATGTGTGATGATGTTCATGACGGCACTGAATCCACGTTGTACCAAACCAGAAGACCAGAAAGCAGTCAACAACGTCTGCACAAAGACTTAGAATGCAGTATATAAAAAGTTGGAATCTATTCTTATAAACAGACATTTTGGTCTTCTTGTTAAAGCATCGACTTAAGTTCCTCGTATTTGGAAATTTGATGTGTGATTGGTAGTCTGTTTGTCTACACATTTTGCGTAATACTTAATTTTTAATGTAAAAAAAACCCATTCATTTCGGGGCCCCCCTTAAGTGGTCGCCCGGAGGGATTTTCAAATTCTCCCCCTCTTCCCCCCACCCTAGCTACGCCACTGTTCAATACCCAGTCGGAAATATCCAAATGAAAAACGTCTTCAAACCTTTGATTTAGGTCGACACAGAAATTCATAGAATCCCATGTAATAGAGAAAGTAAACTGTAATGGGGAGAGGGTTAATTATTATTCCAATTATCCGATCCGATTCTATACAATGTTTCTTTCTTTGGACCCTTACGTTAGTCTCGCGAAGCCCTGTGAGTCCGCGAACCACAGTCTGAGAACCATTGTACTAGAATATATTCTGCGGCCTGCCGAAACGTAAACACTTTTTGTCGTTACGTGGTTGTTAATTTTGCTGAATTTAGAATACATTTCTAAACATTAATTGCGAGGAGTCGATACAAAACCCAGAGTAACCTCAGGTCACAGGTCACTGTCACGAATCGTTATCAAATGTCCTATATTCTTGACTTCATAGTCCTTTTTTTTGGGGGGAGGGAGAATTTGTCTTTTTTTTTTAAATTGATTGTCAATGATATGACGACAGTCAAGACATTATTTTTTGTATGATGCTTGTAGGCTTTTAGGCATGTCATTCATAGGCATATCATTCATAGGCATGTCATTCATAGGCATATCATTCATAGGCATGTCATTCATAGACATGTCATTCATAGACATATCATTCATAGGCATGTCATTCATAGGCATGTCATTCATAGGCATATCATTCATAGGCATGTCATTCATAGGCATGTCATTCATAGGCATGCCATTCATAGGCATATCATTCATAGGCATGTCATTCATAGACATATCATTCATAGGCATATCATTCATAGGCATATCATTCATAGGCATGTCATTCATAGGCATGTCATTCATAGACATGTCATTCATAGACATATCATTCATAGGCATATCATTCATAGGCATATCATTCATATGCATGTCATTCATAGGCATGTCATTCATAGGCATATCATTCATAGGCATGTCATTCATAGACATGTCATTCATAGACATGTCATTCATAGACATATCATTCATAGGCATATCATTCATAGGCATATCATTCATAGGCATGTCATTCATAGGCATATCATTCATAGGCATATCATTCATAGGCATGCCATTCATAGGCATGTCATTCATAGGCATATCATTCATAGGCATATCATTCATAGGCATATCATTCATAGGCATGTTATTCATAGGTATGTCATTCATAGGTATATCATTCATAGGCATGTCAATCATAGGTATGTCATTCATAGGCATGTCATTCATAGGCATGTCATTCATAGGCATGTCATTCATAGGCATGTCACTCATAGGCATGTCATTCATAGGCATGTCATTTCTACGCAGTGTTTACAGACCTGAGACTTGGCGAACGTGATATAACATGGTGTTTATTTACATAGAATAAATCCATTAAGATAATAGAAGACTGAAATTTACACAGATCACTTTTAATCAAATATATCTATATCTGTATCTATCTATATAACTATCTATATATCAATATCTATCTATATATATCTATATGTGTGTGTTTGTGTGTGTATATGTATGTATATATATATATATATATATATATATATATATATATATATATATATATATATATATATATATATATATATATATATATATATATATAAATCATGGGCAATTTATGTATAGGCGGAGACCAAAAAGCTTAAATAGGCCACCCTAGGACAACGGCTTTGTCTGCGACAAGAGTTGAAAAATATGCAGGTCAAAAGTGGGTCTGCGTAGTTTCCTAAAATGCAGCACTCATCCTTACAATGTGTGACTTGATGACATTGCCTAACAATACGTTTGTACCAATATATGTACGTGCCTCTTATAGTGGAGCATGTCCAAGATTTACGTATCCACTGTTGATTGAAATTCCTCTTATATGAGTATTGATTGGGGGTGGGGGGGAGGGGTAGGTGTAATATTTTGGGCTGTAGCTCCAGGCAGGTAATCCAAGTTAGCATTGTTAGCGTATTACTTACTACAAAAATAAAATAATGATTAAAACATTTCTTTTTTAAAAACAAAATTGCCAAAATAAACGTTTACGTTATTGTTCAGATATAAGACTACAGCTGTCGATTTTAGTGCTGAAGTGGTTGAAAACTTCATTGAAATCACATAATACAAGAAAAACAAAATTACTGCTTTAGACTTGCAATTTTTACTAGTGGTTCTGTCTTCTGCCCACCTCTTTTACTCTTTCTCCCTTTCTCGCTCTCTCTCTTTCTCTCTCTCTTTCTCTCTCTCTCTCTCTCTCTCTTCCATTTACCGACATTTGAATCCACTCATTTGTAGCAGTACTCCTAAAACTTCAGGCACTCGACACACAGATGCACACACACTCCATTAGAATGAGTATATAGCCCACTTCTCGTATATCTACAACCTTATGCCAGGAGACAACTATAGATATTTAAAAAAAAGGCGGGAAAGAGCCTGAACCAAAGACAAGGGACGCAAGGTGTAGTGTTGTGTTTCTTTCAGCTTCCGGCTTATTTATGAAATTATTTTGCGTTAGGTAAGTTGTATGTTATATGGTGCGTGTTTGCTCCGCTGTAATTCATTTTTGTTTGGTGTGCCTAAAGTATTTTTTTTTTTATATTATTTAAGGTTTCTATGTTCACGAATAAAGACCGCATCACAAACGAAGAAATTCAATGACATTTGGGCTCGATGATGACCTTCAGAAAGCTATAGTCCCACCGAGACACTACCTACACGGAACAGTACCTGGCAAAAGTAGGAGACGCAGACAAAAGAACACAGCACAGAATAGTCGGGCCTATAAATGCAAGGACTCTAATCCTGACAAACGACAGAGAGGAATGGAGAATGGCGGTGGACAGATTGTTTACACCACAAAGGAGAAAACTCGAAAGAGGATCCCTTTCAGCGCCATGCTGAATTTCTGACCACTGTAAAAAAAAAAAAGCGCTTGTTAAGACAGTACAGGCATAAGACGAGATCGTCGGGGGCTAGCAAACCCTTTTCGACAGGAAACAGTACCAGGAAAAGGAAGAAGAGGCAGACAAAAGAAAAGATGGAAAGACATCAAGGAATTGACTGGTCTATCAATGACTCATGACAAAGAGGAATGGAGAAAGGCAGTGGACAGATCATGTGTGGTGCCCCAAAGGTCCAACAGACTGAACCCAATTGAAAATAATTTCATCAAAGTATTTTGAGGCTTGATGCCATGAAAATCATTGGCATATTAATTAAGATTTAACCTCTTAAAATAGCAGCTTTCCATTTCTTTATCGTAAATATTTTTGACGATTAAAAAAAAATGATTACTTTCCATTCATGTTATTAATCGCGGAGATCACTATACCATGGTCTGTGTCTGATCTAAATACTTATTTTACTCCAAATAATAAGTTTATACACGGAAACTAGTTTCGCTTTCAAGTAAGACCTCCAAGTAAGACCTCAAAACAAAGATGTGACACGTATCGATCAATGATTAACACAGACGAAAAAACATTTATGTTAGCAGCAGCAGAGACGTCACTTCTGAACACCCCCTGTAGTTTCTTCAATGATAAATATTTGTCCCATGTCTCTTCTATTTGTCTTCAAGTCCGACACATCCCCCCCCCCCTTTTTTTTTTGAGCATATTGGCTTTACAGGAGATGGGGAGGGGTAGGATGGGTGAGGGGGAGAGAAAATATGTTGTCAAAAAGAAGCTTGCTTCCTAAATTCCAGGCACGAACTCTGCAGGAGCTGTCTGGTGCTGCACAGGAAGGGCCGGTGGAAAGTTGCGTGCTTCTGTTCAAATCGTTGATAGGGCGCTTGGAATATTTGTTTTTCATTTGAATATGAGATAATTAGAAAAAATTTGAAAAGATTGTAAACTAGATTGTGTGCTGTTGTTGTAGACGTGGCATGATGTGTTCTATCAGTGGGTCTCAAACTGTTACCTCCCCACCCCCCTTTCCATGACGAAATAAATGTCGTTCTCTTCTCCCCCCCCCCCACACACACCTGAGGGCCTCTCACAGTTGGGTCAGGATGGGGAGGGTTAATAATGTAATAAGTAATGTAATAAAAGAGAAAAGAAAATGAGACACGTAATAAAAACACGATCCTTCCATTTTTTTTCTGAACTTTTACATTGACAATAGTTTGTAATCCAAATTGAAGTAATCAATAATGATTTAATCTAGTTGTTGAGTTTAGTCTTTATCGAAAGTCTTTCGTAGTTCAATTTTTTAAAGCGTTTGGTTTACTAGTTGTTTTTTTTAACTGAGGATAGTATTTGAGACATAGCAGATTTCCAGCCAGCAAGGAGACCTGGGGGAGATGTACACAAACGGGTACGGAACGGAGCAATGGCGCCAAGAGGTTTGATGCCTTCTGCCTTTCAAAAAATATATGTAACAAGATGTAACAAGTTTTCCCTCCAGCCAGCAAGCAAGCAGCTGTGGGGGTGGGGGTGCTCTGACGGTCTCCTCTCTTCGCCCCGGCGCAACGCGTTTTCTTGGTTGTGAGCTCCAAAAGGTTTTCTTGGACACGATTGTTTTTTAAATGCTTAACAAATTGTTCACTCAGGGCTCGAGTCCTCAAGGGGACTAATTCAAACTTAACCACTACATCTGAAAAATACGATTTCTTTCCCTTGTTCAAGATACCAAACAAATTAATTAATTACCAATAGTTTAGTTAATTAATTAATT
Source organism: Biomphalaria glabrata (assembly GCF_947242115.1). NCBI lineage: Eukaryota > Metazoa > Mollusca > Gastropoda > Planorbidae > Biomphalaria > Biomphalaria glabrata. The sequence continues at coordinate 9,261,568 of NC_074725.1, forward strand.
GTTTTCGTTTTATTATTAATTCTTGTCTTGTCAGGTATAATAAATAATTGTGCTAAATTTAAACTTAAACCGAGATTGAATTTGAAAGAAATGAGAGAAATAACGTGTACAAACGTTTTACCAGACAGATAGACAGAGTGAGTTGATAGAAGCTATGTAACAAAAAATCATAGCTGTCTGTATAAGTTTAATAAACCAATAATAAAATAGCTTCACTGACACTATGACGTAATTCAAAGGTACCCAACAACAAACTGTGAAATGAAATGTACCTCTATTTCTCTCATGTATAGCCTTGTGAAAGGAAATGTACCTCTATCTCTCTCTTGTATAGCCTTGTGAAATGAAATGTACCTCTATCTCTCTCTTGTATAGCCTTGTGAAATGAAATGTATCTCTATCTCTCTCTTCTATAGCCTTGTGAAATGATCTTTCTAAAAGCTACAAGGAATCTTTAAATATTATTTTATTTTTTTTTTTGTCTGGACAGCGTGTCTTTTACACAACAATTGACAAGGTCGTGACCTGAAGCTTCGCTAGACAGCTAGAACTCTTTAACCGATTTCTGGACCAAATGGGTAGTCGATCGTGACAAACTTGTGTTATCAGTAGAGGTTAATACCAAGATCTTCACATGGAGGTGTAAGATTGTTTTGAAATAATATGCCAGATATTAAGGTGAGAAAGTTCATAAAACAGCTATCTAGAATCCACACTTCTTTTCCTGAGACTTGCGTTTGTTCACTAGTGATGGGGGAGAATTTAATTCAAAATATTCAGAAAAACAGGAACATGTTTTTCAACCCTTAAGACCAGAATGTTCCAGACTGTTCCAATAGACAAACGTCTGCTGTCTATGGAGGCCGTTCTTGTTTGGTTAACCTTTGCCCCTTTGCCCCTTTAACCAACATTCCGCCCTTTAAAAAAAAAAAAACTATCTCAGGACAAATTTGCAAAATGTCACGTGCTACACTTCCATTGATCTGATTGGTTGAGCTTGCGGTGTTAAAATTTGCCTTGGAAAAATAATCAGTGTCCAATATTTTCCAGCTAATTTTTTCCCCCCAAGCTTGTTTCGGAATTGAATTTTCCAACTTCACCCTCGGCACTGCTCGGCTGATCGATTTCTTAAGAAATATGGTCATAAAAAAAAGGGCGGGAAAAGGACGTTACGAAAAAAATGAATAACAGCAGACGACGGAAAATAAATTGTAGAGAATGAGCGTTGTCGGTGTGAGTTTTGCTGAAAACTGAGAAGCGTCTTGCTATGTTGAGGGGCTTTTTTTTTTGTTTTGTTTATTTTAGCGTTTGGTTAATATTATGTAATATAATCAATTAAATGAACGCTTTATTATTTTTTTTCATTTATATATACATTTATATATATTTTCTTTTTATTTTTTTTTTGTGCTTTGAAGTTAAGTCTAGGAAATTAAACTTTTAAATCTTTTCGTAGAAAAACATCATCTCATTTTATTGCAAATGTCTTGCTGTGTTGTTGATTTTTTGAGATTCTACACTTTTTATTTTACAGTACCTCTATTCAAGTCACTCCGGTATGGAGCCTGGATCTAGAAACCTAGAGAGCTTGTCTCAAAAACACATTTAATGATTTTTCTAGATATTTAACAGTCTATGTACATCGCTGAGATCAGAATTACTAGCTTGTTTAAATTTAAATTTGGCTAGAGATCTATATCTAGAATTCTAGGTCTAGATCAAACATCGGTTTTGAAAGAACTATTGCTTTCTTGAAAGGACTATAGCGTTCGGGAATTTCCGAATGTTGGCCACTATTGATTGCGCTTCGTCTAGTAAGTCTAGACCAGGGGTGGGCAAGCTTTTTTAACCGAGGGCCGCATTAATAAAATTTGGGGGTTAGGCGGGCCGCATGTATATATATATATGAGGAATTAAAACAAGAGTTAGCAATTTCTTGAACTAATTTTACGAATTATTTATTTTTATTTTGCTATTGTCTATTTACATCCATCATTTCAACACGAATGTATAGTAGTACTTAATATGAAGTGTATAACTGTTTACTCTCGTGCTTAATGTTCCGAAACCATGAAACTAGCTTACTAGTTGTTGTTTTTCTTGTGACTACTGTCAAATTAACTTCAATAAGCATCGACCTGTTCTAACACTTGATAATTTTCAAACAAAAAGAAAGCTTTTTCAAAGATGAATGGGGTTGCTTAAAATGTGAAATTTAAAGTTTCTTAAAGTGTGGATATACAGCTTCTGGCACCCATAAAACTCCCGCGAAGGAACTGACTATAACTTCTCTTTCAGCCAGCTTCTGCATTAAATGGTGAACTGAGGCTATTGAAAACTGGTTTCAAGTTCTTGTCGTCTTAAATTTTGTTTTAAAATTCCACAATCAAGGAATCCAAATAAGTCTTGTACTTTTCAACCATTTCACTAGAAATAGTTTTACCTTTCAGCTAAGGTAAAATGATAAAGCCTTAATTTCTCTTGCTGGCCTCAAGAAATGGAATAGCTTTGTTTGAAAAGATTTAAGATGCACATGCATGTCATGTGCAAACAACAAATTGTAATGCTTCCGATGATAAACATGAAGTCTGTCTTCAACTCTTCATTAGAAGTATTAGGAAAGGGTCACAGTCGATGTCCATCAAGGAACCTAACATTTTCTTCCTTGAGATTCCATATTGATCTAATGATTGGCCGGCCATTACTACTGTGTTACCGAATATCAGAATGTTTTAATCCCAAATCTTCACGTACTTTTCGGAACTGCCAGTCGGGGCCGCATGGATACTTGGAGGCAATAGGCGAAGTGAATTTGGTGGCCCCGAATTAAATATAAAAATACAAAATAAAGGGAAAAAACTAAAGGTATGCAATTTATTAAAGACCTAGTGTACTTTGAACAATAACATTGAATACAAGTTTCGCTGTTCCTTCTCTATAAATCAAGGTTTATTTACTTTGCGAGGTCCCCAACAATCATGGACCTTAGCAGATGCATACTTTAACTGTGCATTATACATATGCATTTATGTGTATGAAACAAATCGTACGAATTCAGTGTAGCTTTTTGTAAATTTTCCAGTTACTAGTTTATGGTTGGGATATTTTCTTTATTTTATTAAAAAGGTTGTTTTTCTTAGTCAAATCTCCATCAGTTGTTTTCCTTGCCATATTGTACAAGCCAACCCAACTCTTTCAACACAGTTCTTCCTAGCATGAAATAAATACTGGCCTGGGCTTATGTCTTTTACTGAATTTAGCGAAATATTGCTATTAAATATAATGTTCGTTTACTTTAAACTTTTAATAAGGACGTTTAGAGACAATGTTTCTTTAGCCTCTTCATTATAAAAGATAAGAATCAAAAGTTTAAATAATTTCTATACATATTTACAATGACTGATTTTTAATATATTTGCAATTTTATATGTGTAATGTGTGGGCACACTTGATTTATTTAGGTTTTCGCGGGCCACATAAAACACTTCAGCGGGCCGCATGTGGCCCGCGGGCCGTAATTTGCGCACCCCTGGTCTAGACTACTCTTAGATCTAAATACTTATCATTGGAATATTAGAAAGTGTACTAGATCTATACATTCACTTAACCAGGGCTTCTATCTCAGGGAGAAGGGGATATAGGGGAGTTATTTAATGCCCCATTCCCTAATGTGAGAAAATGATCACTCTTAAAAGTTCTATAAAGGAGATATTGTCTTTTTAAAAAAAGTATTTTTCACGTTCTTCATGTTGTCTCTAACCTGTTCCCTTATTGAGAATAGAATCTAAAAGGCAGAGGAAATACATGAGAACTAATTAAAATCACAAATAATATCAGGCCTAATATTAATGGGAGTTAATACAAATAGGAGCTTATATAAATGGCTAATAATACAAATTGGAGTTTGAGAAGAAATATAAAAAGGATCTCTAGACTCTGACATCTTCTGATATTAATTAAAGAAACTCGGGTGATATAGTCTCAGCACAAGGTAACAGTCCAGGCTTTATACTAATTTTCATTTACTTGGACTTACAGACAGCCGGGGCGTAACTAGGAATTTCCTATCATTTGGTGGGTTGGGGGGGGGGGTGCTTGACCTCTTTGGGGGCTTCTGCATTTTGCGAAATTTTTTATGTAAAAAACACTCATTTGAAATTCTCCCTCCTCTTTCCCCCACCATAGCTACGCCACTGACAGACATGGAAAATTAAAGAGATGCAGACTAAAAAAGGAAGCAGAAAAATAAAAAAGGAACAACTACTTAGTAAATACAGAAGCAGACAAATAGAAAGAGAAGCTAAAATGTATATTATCATCCAGAGACCGTGTGCTAGTTAATTCGGTGTTATGGCATGATCAGGGATTTGGCGGGAAAAGTTATTTGTTTCATAAAAACGTAAAGTTTTGACTTAGAGACAATGACGTGACGAATTCAAGGCGAGGTTTTTATGAAGAATAGCGAAATGTAAACGGATTACTTTTTTACGGCCTTAGAGAGAGGCTGTATTTTTGGACGTAGAGATTTATCTGAATGACTTTCGACTTCGTAATTATCAAACTTCTTAACTTCGATATTCGACATTCGCTATCAGTGTCGACTAAATTATAGTGTTGGCTTTTCGCCTGTGTTATTGGATTTCGTTATTTGAGTGTTACCTACTTTTAACTTATCTGCGGAAGCGCCTAGCAAAGAAATGAAAAATATTAATTCATTCATTAATTCCCTCAGACTTTTCAACCCCTCAGACTTTTCAGATCAATAAAGCAGTCTTAGTCTTTGTCTTAGTCTTAGTCTTAGTCACCATAGAAACACACAAACACACACTCCATAACAATTATATATAGGGGCTTGGCTGAGTGGTAAAGTGCTTGGCATCGGAACATAGAAGTCCCCGGTTCAAATCTTTTTCAAGACTGGTATTTCGAATTTCTGAATTTTTAGGGCGCACCTGACTCTACCCAACTCTAACGAATACCTGAATTAGTTGGGGAAAGTAAATGCGGTTAGTCGTTGTGCTGGGCACATATCACCCTTTGTTTGTAGTTATTTATAGTTATGTGTTATAGAAAAAAGTCCTTAAACACACAATCGTCAGATAAAGTGTTTATATCTAATACTGATTCAGATCATACCAGGCTATTCAATGCCAAACCCTGTGCAATCAACAAATAACTGGCTCACATCTCTAGTTATTCAAATTAAAAGCGCTCATACAAACTCGTCCACTTTCTATGTGATGAGCTACGCACTATACAAAACAACAAGGTTTTCTGTCCAGGGCTTTTGCAAGAGAAATTTTGAGCCTCTCAAGCCCTCAATCCAATTGAGTTTGGTGATGATGTGAAGAGCCCCTAATTGTTCCAGCTGATTTCAAGAGGGCACAGACTGTTTTCTTATTTCAATTCATTATAAAAAAAAAGTGTGTATTTTATTTTTTCGCCTTCATTTGCACGTAACCTTTTATCTGTTGAATCGTTGGGGCACCACACATGATCTGTCGACCATCTTCCTCCATTCTTCTTTATCTCTCTCTTTTGCATATATTGAAATCTCTTGCAGTGACAGGCCTTTCCACTCTTTCATGTTGTCTTCCTATCTCTTTCTGTACCTCTTCTTTATTTTCCTGGTACTGTTCCATGAAGAATGGTCTTTGCGAGCCCAAAGGACCTTGTGACATGGACAATGGCCAATGGGATCCTGTTCCGAATCTCCTCGAACCTCGAGCCCCCTTCATAGGTGGCCAACCCAAGCTAAGTTCAAGCTTGCTTAGCCTCTCGACCACGCTTCCCTCTATCTATCTATCTATCTATCTATCTATCTATCTATCTATCTATCTATCTATCTATCTATCTATCTATCTATCTATCTATATATCTATCTATCTATCTATCTATCTATCTATCTATCTATCTATCTATCTATCTATCTATCTATCTATCTATCTATCTATCTATCTATCTATCTTGATTCAGTCTTGTCTTTCCTCATTGTTTCAACATGTTAACACCTCACCCACGCGGGTACTATGGAATTACGGCCTCCCCATGTGACTGACACCCTGAAGTCACATAAATAATTCAACCGTTACACCATACTCGTGTGATTAACGTAGTAAATCGTTGGAAAAGTGGTCCGACCCCCCCCCTCCCCGGGTCACGTTTTCTTCTCCCTCCCCCCCCCCCTTTCTGTATCGGGTTGATCACGTGAGCTGTTGTACGTGGACACGTGACCTCAAAGGTTCTCAAATCTAAATTCGCCAAAGAACCTTTTGTAAATGTCAATTGTCAGAGTTTTATAGCGTTTTCAAGTTCCTATCGTTTTAGGAGTAAGAATCAGAAAGCAACTGTTTATAGTATATGACAATAGATCACAGGTCGTGGATTGGTATCTCCAAATAGTTGATACAACCAAACCGATATAGACAATAACTTTTTAAAATAAATATACACAGATTCATTTTGAAAGTAGAAACATGTAGAAACACTAATGAAAAAAATAATTTACACAAGTTATAACTCACTAACAAGTAAAATAAAAAAAAAAATTGAAATTGATGGTAAAAAGTTTGTACACGTTATTTCTGCCACACCCAATCTCGGATCAAGCTGATACTTTTCACTCTTATTTCTTTTACCTGACTAAACAAAATTAAAAAAAAAAAAAAACCAGTTAGTTAATTTACTATTGATAATTAATATATTTTTTGTATCGAACAAGGGAAAGAAATAGCACTTGAATGATATGGTGGCATAAGTTGAATTAGTCTCTTATATATTTTGCTTTAAAGTTTGAAACTAACGATCAATCACTACGAAACCTTCTATTTTCATAAGCCCTTATCTGGTACAGTTGTTGTACTATGTGTTGGCCTGAGTAGGCTTGAGGCTTGAGTAGGCTTGAGTAGTAGGCTTGAGTAGGCCTGAGTACGCTTGAACCTTCGAGTTCGAATCCAGGCCGTTCAATTTTTTTTTTATAAATGCATGTAAAAAGCGATCACTATAATATTTACGCAGATACACCTTTCTTTCTCCTACTCTTTCTGATCGCACAGATTTATTATTGTTACTCTAGATTTATAACACATTTAAATATATGACTGATCTAAACTAATTGATACAACTACGCTTAATATACGCTTTGTTTTTAATAAGTATTTTTTATATTTTCTTCTTGTTTTTTTCTGAAAACACGATTACAAATGTCACGTGATTATAAACAAACAAATAAGTTTGATCCTCTCTTCCTTCCAAACTAAATTACATTAAATCACGAACATTGTAAATCAGCACGAGAGCACCTTAGGTTTAGATATCATTGGCTCTTATGTTAAGATAGTCAACTCTGTAATCAATATTGTGTAAGCATAACTATACCTGTCAGGATTTTGTTATAAATTAACTGCTTAAAATAAAAGTGTTTTCTTTTTTTGTATTTTAATTAGTTTCAACTTTATGGACAGGTTGGTCACAATGGTTTTGGATATGACTTTTGTCGTCAAGCTGAAGGTTTCCATTTTGGGATTTGAAAAACAATATCCTCGCAACTTGAACAAGAAACTGGAGATATGAAATTGACTTGAATAAGTTTAAGTTTACCTATAGTGTTTGTCCCTCTTAAATACAGTTATGTCAACAGTTGTATCTTTAATTGTATTACATCTTTCAGGTTATCGATCTTTCAGTTGTAAGGAATATCTAAAGTGTAGCGAATATTTCAAGTGTAGTGTAGAGATTTTTTTAAAGGTACAATTTTTAAAAAATTTAGTACATCTTTTAAAAGTAGCACATCTTTTCACCTTGCCATCTTTTGATTGCATTAATTTTCTTAGCAGTAGCGTATCGTTCAATTACATCAAGTCTTTCAAGTGTAGCGTATTTTTCAAGTGTAACTTGCAACTCCTCCCTCGTGGTCTAAGAGGAGCACATTTCTCTTTTCCAATAAACTCGAAGATGGCTATAGAATCCAAGCCTCGGGTTTAAAAGCTGGCCACACACAAGGCATGGGTAAGTTGGATCAACTGCAGATAGACTTGCTTTTTTCTCTCAGACGTTAGTTAGCTCTGCGTTCATTCATGCTGGCCACTCGCATTGACTCGTATTTTAAAATTCCGACACTCACGGCTTCACGCCATGAGGAAAAATAGAGCGCTGTTGTTTTCCAGCCGTGAATGTCAAAATAACACTCCTTCAGGGAGCTCTTAATGGTATCTTTGTAAAGCTTGTGTTGACCCCCTGAGAGCGCTTTCCTGCACACAGCTCCCCGTAGGTTTGGGAAGGTGATTTTCTGGCATAAGGACTACATGTCCCGCCCATCGTAATAGGGAACTTCTTGCTGTGGCGTAGATAGTGTTCACATTTGACAACTGTTGGATTTCAATGTCTGATATGTGGTCAAACAAGTGTGACGGGAATATAAGATCCGGACTTTGAAGCATATAAGAGTGAAGGGAGGACTACAGCACTGTAGACTTTCAGCAAAACTTCAGAATCTTATATAACATAGGAGAATACATCAAACAAGGTTTTCAACTACAGATTCACAGCTTGAGCATGTCCATTTATACCTTCACATATCACTCGGTGACGCTTTTGTTTATAGGGTCCATTAGAGCAGCACTATGATCTGTCGACCTTTCTTTCTATTGCTATCTTTTGGCTTGACTAGAATCCCATTAATGACAGGCCTATCCATTCTTTTACGCTATATTCCCATCTCTTTCTTTGTCTGCCTCTTCTTCTTTTCCCTGTTACTGTTCCATGCAGGAAGGTCTAATGTGGCCAAGTTGTTTTAGTTTGCAGGTCATCGTGGGGACCCATTGCCACTTTGAACCTATTTTGAATTTCCTCATTAGAGGTGCCATATTTGTAGGTGATACCTAGGATCCTTTTATTTAATGTTGGTTCCATGGCTAGGATCCTTTTATAGAATCTTGGTTCCATGGCTAGGATTCTCCTTACTAATTCTTCTGTTATCGTCCAAGATTTGAAAACATGACAGAATGTTGTCTTGACCAAGGAGCGCATTAGTCTATAGAAGCTGCCTAATACTGCGTCCGGATAACTGAGGCATGCTTTAAGGAACGCATTTAGGCTATGTTACTGTAGTGAATGCTACTTTTAAAAGGGTTCTTGCACAAGGTAAATACGTAACCCGAACTATCAATGGATAAACCTAGAGGTTACCCCACTTATGCAAGGCAGGGGTACTTTAAAGGTAATGATAACTAACAGTTGAAAAGCCATGAAAAAGGTATATTGTGATAAAAGTAGTGAGTTAAAAATGTTTCTTTCTAATGTATTCGACATGTCATCATCCCTCTGAATAAGGTCCAATATACACGTGTTTTGCTGTAAATAATTGGTGTATATATTATGATGAATAATATATATGTATTTAAATTTGTAATTGTCTCATCCAAAGAATACCTTCTAATTTATAG